>NC_025693.1:34086332-34088071 GCF_000633955.1 Camelina sativa
TGTTGGACTGGAAGGACAAGGTCATGCTATAGTTCACAGGCGCAAACTACAGATCTACGAAAGAAAAAGAGAAGTAAATCACAAACTGAATCAATAAATCACTAACTGAATCAATAAATGACACAATAAGAGAGGTTCGAGACCATGTGAGATGCATACCTTGGGTGCCAATTCTTCGGCTATGTAATCGGGTTGGACGTGAGTCTGCTCAATATCCATTTGTGGTACAAAAAGAACAAAGAAGAAGGATTGAAACGATGGCTTCAAGTGGTAAGAAGAACAAAGAAGAGGAAGTAAAAGGAGGAAGAAGAAGAGGGTTTCTTTGTGAACAGAGGCGGAAGAGATTAGAAAACATAGATGCGTTAAAAATATAGGGTTTTGTCTTTTATATGGTGTTTCCTTTAACCGAGAAAACCGATCAGTTATCGTCTGCCGAACCGAACCGAACCGATAACCGAACTCTAATTATAAATCCGCCGATCGGTTTATAACAGTAAATCGGTTCGGTACCAAAAACCGAAATCGTCGGTTTATTCGGTTCGGTTTAAACGGTTTTGGCCGATTGCCCAGGCCTGTTTGGTACCATATGGCTCTCTCTATTCATAATTCAGAAAATGACCATCTATTTGACTTACATTTCAACAAAAATAACCTTCTAAAATCTTTAATTTTTTTTTCTTTTTCTCTTTCGTATGTAGTAAGAAATATGTGTGTATATATATAGAGAAATACCCTAAACTAGCACTAATCTAAGTTTTTGTTCCAAAGTTAGCACACATTTTCAAATATTCCAAAATAGCATTAGTGAATTATTATCTCAAAAACAAAATAAATGATAAATTTTATATTAATTTATCGATTTATTAAATTTTACGATCTTGATAGTTTTTGTTCCGACAAAGCTTCCGGTGAAGTCGGAGCTTCCCGGAGAAGGTGGATCTTCCGGTGAAAGCGAAGTTTCCCGGTAAAGGTGGATCTTCCGGTGAAAGTGAAGCTTGTGGTGGTAAAACTTCTTCTTCTTCTCCGTGTATAAATTTTGATCTCAAATTTTGAGATTCTCATCACCTATTGAATTCACATATTTTTGTTCTTACTACTGAGAACAATCAAAGAGAAAGTAGAAGCGGAGATGTCGGAGACCACCACCAGAGCTTTCGAATATAGAACAATCAAAGCTCTACTGAGACCACCACCAGAGCTTTTGAAGTAGAACAATCAAAGCTCTACTGAGACCACCACCAGAGCTTTTGAATGTAAAAGAGAAAGTAGAAGTGGAGATGTCGTGTTGGATGAAGGAAATGAAAGAGAACTTGAAGCTTATCTTCCGCTCAGATCTTTGGGGTTTGTCTTCTAGTGAATGAAATGTTGGGTATTGGAATTTTTGGTTATTGAATGAAATTTGAACTGTTGGGAATTGTTGGGTAATGAGTGAAATCTGATTATGAGTGGTGGCTTAAATTGTTGGGTATTGGAATCTTAACTGTGAATAAAATAGAAAAATATGGGTAATCTTGAAGCTGAAATGTGTATTTGAGTTTTATTCTCTCTTATTTGGATACCAAAGTAGTTGCATATCAAGTGTTTGATATAATGTCATTGGGAACAAAGTAGTTGGTAAAGAGTAAAAAGTTCATCATTTTGATGTCTTCGACTTATACTTCGTCTGTTATGGAGTTGACTAGTAGTGCTGATGAGCCGTAGTATGATCATCTAGTTTGGTCATCACCATTACTGGGATT
>NC_025693.1:34089236-34102759 GCF_000633955.1 Camelina sativa
TATACATGATGACAAATATTTCAAGAACAAAGCAGAGAGTTGATGATGAAGATGGGAAAATGGGCACTTGAGTGGAAGTTGAGTTCGTCATTATGGAAGGTCTTCCTAAAATTCAAGAACACCTTCCTAAAAGCTATGGAATCCTTCCTAAATTTTTTAAAAATGTGTTTCTAAATCTCTTTATATGTGTTTTGCTTTATTGTATCACATATTACTTCATTAGTGATGTATAATGATTTGATTATGTGCACATATTGGTGTTTTACAATAAAGGTAGCAAATAGAAATATCCAACATGATGTTTTAGGAAGACCTTCCTAAACGTCAATGACTTCTTCCTAAATTTCAAAGAGTTCTTCCTAAACGTCAATGACTCCTTCCTAATGCTCTTTTTTTCTTTTCATGACGGTCATCCTGAAATTCAAGAAATCTTTCCTGAATTTTGTGATATGCCTTTTTCACGAGACTTCTCTAAAGCGTTGCTGTTGAGATTAATAACATTTGGTGCTGCATATTAGAGGAGGACTAACTAATCAACCTCTAATGCGGAAAAGAACACACAACCATCTACAATCACTTTGCTACATGAATCATATGTATCAGTCACATCTTAACCTTCACCAAAGAGCTCAAATTACAACCAAAAATCACTTTCACTCTGTTAAACTTCATCAAAGCAGCAAACAAATAAAACACCTAAAGCCCTCCAACAGAATCAAAAACGCCCAATTTTGCAAGCTAGGTTGTAGAATAAGAAGAAGGATTCAAACAAAAAGTGTTTCAATTAACATAAACCTCATATGGCTACAGAGGAGAGAAATAGAAAAGAGGTAAAACGGTGGCAAACTTCAATTATAATAAGAAATTGTAATCTTCGTGTCTCTCTTGCGAATGTCACCGATATCTTGTGGATTTCATCGATCTCTTGCGTATGTCACCGATCTTCTATGGATGTCATCGATCTCCTGCGGATGTTATCGATCTCTTGTAGATCGCCGACGATTGTGTCGAAGTTCCGATCTCTTGTAAGCTGGTTAACGGAGGAGAGACGCATGATTGTACTTGGTCCAGGAAAACGCGTAAGAAAATGATAGTAAATTAATTAAGGAAATAAATAATTTTAGTGTTTTAATATTTAATTAGAGCATGTGTGCTAGTTTTGGAATTTAGAAGAGTGTGTGCTAAGTTTGGAAGAAAAACTTAAATTTGTGCTATTTTTGAGAATCTCCCATATATATATAATATAATGTTATATAAGTGATAAAAAATAACATTACAATATCTTGTTTAGTTAAATAACACAATAAAACCAAATGGCAATGATCAAGTGGTTAAAGAGTTCATTCTGTTAGATTTTCAGAGACTGTCACCGGCGGTGATTGTGGCGGTAGACATGGTGTTTTTAGATGTTTATAGAGTTCTAGCCAGATCTTTCATTGTTTGTGAGATTGAGTCTGGAAAACTGCTAGCTTGTGGCATGACAACTGGACATGTATATAACTCTTTATAGACTTGGCTGGGCCTTATTACTCCTCAGGTAGTTCGCTTACCAATTGACGCAGTGGTAAGGGATGCGCTAAAGAGGAAGAGCATGGTGGATTACCACGAGTAGAAGCATAAATCTAATTATCTCGATGAGTAAAAGTGCCTTGTCAGATGTTGAGAGCATGATTGAATCATTCAGCATGATGATGTTTACATATGGAAGCCTAATTGCTCCTTCAAACACATTCTGAACTGTAAAACATAGCTAGCTTTAAATTTTTATTAATGCTCTTGTTCCTTAGCATAAATCAGTGTGGTTTAAAGATCAAATTCTCAAACATGCCTTAATATGTTGGGTGGTGGCTTGGAATAGATTGCACACAAAGGACAGGTTGAGGTGTTAGGGTCTCAACGCTCCTAAAATTGGCCTGATATGCAATAACAAAGAAGATCCTCAAAATCATTTGTTCTCTGAATGTGAATTCAGCTATACGTTTATAAATTATTTATCTGAATTTTAAACCAGATTCGAGTTTTAGTACATATGTTTGGGATCTAAGTTTTTTTCTATGATGAAAATATAAACTATCATTATATATATTTATTTATCTAATATTTTTTCTAAATCATCACTTAAATTTTACTTATTATCGATAGATTTATTTCTTTATTAACTGTGTAACTATGCGAACCTTATCTAGTTGTTTTAAGAACCTAACCAACTAGGTACTAACCCGCACTATGTGCAAGATAAATCAGTTTAAATAAAATATTATAGTAAAATTATTATTTAGGATTTAAGATTCTTTGTATAAACAAAATATCTAAGTAAAGTTTATTTTTCGTTTATTCAAATTTGCGTTTATTTTTTTGTAAAATAAGTTTCACCCATGAAATATTTGAACTTGGAAAAGAATTTAAGTTGGTATAGAAAGTTTTGATATATTTTTGTGTTTCTAAAAAGCAAATTCACATATTTTATGTTTCACATTATTATCTACATCACTATGCCATTAAATAGATAAAACAATATTTTTTAGACTAATCGGTTTAATTTAAAATAATCCTAAGTTTAAAAATGCAATGAGAAAAATGTATAAAAGTGATAAATAAATGAATAAGTTTTTTTTGTTTGTGAAATGTAATTTACTTCTAATAGTTAAATATGTTATGAAATTGATAATTAAATACATTTCTGGATTTTAATTTCTGATTAAATCTTTGATTTTTTAAAACTAATAGAAAAGAACATTGCCTTATATTTGCCAATGACATATTTATGTAAATGATAATGAGATGTAAGAGTACTTATTAAAAAGAGACACAAGAGCTATGTGAGCGCGACACATCAGCTTTTTGTGAAAGTGCTTCTCTATTAATATATAGGGGATATGTTATGAAATTGATAATTAAATACATTTCTGGATTTTAATTACTAATTAAATTTTTGATTTTTTAAAACTAATAGAAAAGGACATTATCTTATATTTGTCAATGACATATTTATGTAAATGATAATGAGATGTAAGAGTATTTATTAAAAAAAAAGACACAAGAGCTATGTGAAGAGCTACGTGAGCGCGACACATTAGCTTTTTCTGAGATTTCATTAACATTTATTTTTTTGACAAAATTTACAAAAAAGTGTTGGTTTTATAGTTATTTCTTAAACTAATAATGAAATTTTTTATTTATAATATTAAAGTATTCATAATTTATTAAATACATAATAAAACATTTCAAACTCTAAAATAAATGTAACCAAATGAAGTCACCAACATTCTTCAAATTTCCATCAACTTTTCATTTGTTTAAATTTTATTCAGTGTAACAAAAAAAAAAAAAAACTCCACAATTTCTTAACAATAATTCTCAAACTAGTGGTACTATTTTAGACCCATAAATGTATTATAGCTAAAACAAAACAAAAATGTGTTTGTTTGTTTTGTTTTGTTTTTAATCGTATCAAACTAATAAAATAAAGAAAAAATAACAAAAAGCGCGTCAGATAATAAAACTGGTAACGAGTGAGTGAGTTGGGGGGTTGGGTAAAGAAACCAAACCACATTTTTGCCATCGAAGAAGACACACACGCTAACAAAATTAACCAATCCTCTAGTATATAGTATAAAAAAACTAAGAGGGGTGTATTGAAGTTGACATTTTAGAAGATTTTGGGGTATTCTTAAAATCCACTGTTATTGAATCAATGATTTTAAAAATTCATCTGAAATCTTGTGTTATTGAATTTGAAATTTATATAAATCATTTAAAATTATTCACAATCTCTTGTTATTCAATCAATAATTTATGAATCTCACTTTAAATCTACTGTTATTCAAAATATCATAAAGTTTTTTTAAAAAACTACTGAATGTGATTCTAGGAGATTTTACAAACATTTTTAGTTCAAAAATATGACTTACAAAATCACACCTTTAAAGGTGAAATTTTGAAGGATTTTTAATAAACAGAGTTCCATTCTAAACCAATTACAAAATACACACTTTTACGACAAAAGAAAAAAAAGAACCCCATCTCTGCAACTTGTCGTCTCTCTTCTCTCTCTCTTTCTCTCTTTAACTCTCAAATACATACACCTCAAAAGACCAGAAGGTGTGTATTTGTTAATAAATTGTGAGTTTTCTTCCGAAATCTGTCTTATTACTATAGTTAGCCAAATTTTTACGTATCTTCTCCATCCAGAAAGCAATGATTCAAATTCAACAACATCCAGAAACAGAGAGAAGTAATTAAACTTTCTTCCCTTGGGAAAGGCACAAGAGACGTTTGAAAAAACAAAAGAAAACAAGTCACCAAAAACTATGGATGATAGATCCTATATGTAAATAAATTAAAATATCTTCTCTTTATATTTTGCTGGAACAGAATAAACACTTGTCGCATTGAAAAGAGGGGAGTCCTTCATCACCCATGGTCCTATACTAAAAGCTTACTCCTAAAATCAAACTACAAGACGTGAAGAAAAAAAAAAGGACATTGTGAACTGTGTATACATGCATGAGAAGTAGAGATCTCACTAATACATAACACGATTAAGTTGCTTCATCTCGGGAATAAGACACCTTGAAATCGAAGTTGCTATCTTCTTTTTTTTTTTTTTGCCAGCGAAGTTGCTATCTTTTTTTAAGAAAAAAAATATTCTAAAATCACCTAAAATTTAATAACCAAATCTCACAAAATTCCAAATCATTTTCTAATCAAATCATTTAAAATCTCTAACATATAACCAAATCTCCTAAAATTTTACTTAAATCTCTCAAAATTTTAAAATATTAAAATCCCATCAAATCTCATAAAATATCAAGTTCAATACACCCCCCTAAAACTATCTTCACCCATCTCACAAATCATCTCTCTTTTTACAGTTATACCCTTCTTCTTCCCCAACTCTCTCATTTTCCTCCAGAAAAAAAAAAAACAATCTTCTCAGAAATCACCACCATGGAAGTCGCTGTTCTTCATCCTCGTGATTGTCTAAACGATCTCTTCTCCACAAACAACAACGTTCCCACTCCTCACCGTCAGAAAAAACCGGTAAGAAATCGCCGTCGCCGGAGTCCGCCACGTCATCAAACCACGATCTCTCCTCCTTCTCTTCCTCTGAACCACTCAAATCATGTGAGAGTTTTGAAGCGCGGCAACAACGTTAAGATACCGGATCTAGCGGTTGAAAAGCCAGATCTGAAATCTAACCGTCGGATCGGGACAGATCCGGTGAAGATATCGACTCCGATCGGAGTTTCTTCGAATCGGAACTCGACGCCGGCTTTGTTTTACGCTGGCCCAGTCACATCGACATCTCCGCCGCCGAGTGAAGTCCCTTTACCGGCGTTCTTCGCTAAGAAAAGCGTCTCTGTTTCCAAACCAACAGATGCAACCAACGATCTCATCAGAATCCTACGCCTAGATATCGCCTGATTCATTTCTGACTTCTTCCTCTGATCGTTCAAATAAACCGGTCCGATCTTGCATCCTCCGGAAGTTAGAAGATGCAGAGACATCTTCGTAATGAAAAAAATTTCGAATTCTTCTCTTATTTTTTCAAGGGGAAAGATCGAAATTATCTTCTTCAACAAGTCTCAAGTTTCACTTCTAGGGTTTAGTATGTGATTAGGCTTTTCGCATTTCTTTAGTCTCTTTTATAGTATAATGTTTTGTCTTTAATGTCTTTACTGTGTCCAGTGGTATCCCATGTCATATGTAATCGTTTGTTAGTGAAGAAGGTATATGCGACTTCATAGATTTGCAGTTTTCTGCATCATGTTTTAGAGATCATAATATCATATACCAATGTTTAGATGAAAACTAAGTTTACGAGATCTTTGTATTATGTTTCTAGTGTTGGTTTTGGACCTTACAACCTATCAGAACGGACGGTCCAGAGATAGCAAGCGAAGTAGTAGTAGTGAAAACAGTGGTTTATAACTTAGAACTTTGGTAAATGTAACTAAGCCTTTGTCAATCTCTAATTCTAGTTGACGATGGATGGTTTTTGGATCTCAAATTAGAATATCAAAAATCTTGAGCTTACAGTTTCAGGACAAGAGGCTATTCTCATCTCATTCTAAGTTGGATCATAAGAGATGGAAGAGACGAACAGTAGGAGCTCCATCAAAGAACAGATTCAGTTGGACTCTAAATATTGGGCCGTAGTTGGGCTTAATAACAAGCAAAAGAAGATTCGTTTTCACCAAGCTGCAACACTAATGTGGTAGGTCCCACTTTAACCAAAGACCCGATCTTAAAAACATTTCCACATCGTCGACACAGCAGTGAGAAAAAATACAAAAAAGATTCTCAAATTGACATATAAAATGGAAAAAAACGATTTACATAAATCAGGAAATTAAATGACAAAAGAATGAGAAAATATTAATACAGTATTAAGGAAGGAAGGGGAAGGGGAAGGGGAAGGCTCATATATATTCATTTATCAGAGAGACTCTCCTCACATTCTCATCTCTTCCTTCCTTCTCTTCTTTCTCTCCCATCTCTCTCTCTCTCTTTTGTTTTTTTTCCTCTTTATCGCCGCCGCTTCTGTTACCTTTGAGCCGATTTCAATGAGAATAACGTCTGTGAAGAAGAAGCCTAAGATGGTGGATGAGTGGGTAGAGACGGCTTTAACAGACGACGTTATGTTGGTCGAGCTTCTTCTCCGACTCAAACACGCCGGTACTGTTAAATCCGATAATCATGCGGTTAATCTACCTGAATTACGGTGGGGGATTCGTCAACGGCGGTCACGACCTTCGAGATTAGGGGTTAATGTTGGTGGCGTCGGAGGTTATCTGAAGAAGGAAACTGATTCGGGTTCGGCTAGAGCTAGTCCGATGACTCCTTTATGTTGGAGTGGCGGATCTGGTAGCGGCGGATCTACTTCTCCTTCTACCGCAACCGCTGATGGTTTTGAAGATACTAGTCGTCTTGCTAGCTGCTCTACATCCGGATCTAAGGTATGTGTTTGTTACTTTCTCCATTCTCTAAATCCTTCTTCTTCTTCGTCTTCTTCTGGATCTTCGTTCTTCTATGGGTTTTTTTTTTTTTGTGTTTTCCGATCTCTCAACTACGGCGTTTTTTCTTTTGAAATCCCTAAATTACCCTTTCTTCCTCCGTACACGATTTTCTCTCAGTCTTCGGCTGATGATGTCATCTCTCGTACTCTTACGTACGTCGTCTTCGGCTAAAACGCTTTTTTTTTTAATCATATCGGTTTTTTTTTTGTCAGTTACAGTTTGTTTGACCTTCGTCGGAGAAAAAGTTATCTTCATTTCCGGTGGAAATGATTTTTTGACCTTTTTACCCCTTACTGTACAAACGTATGAACAACCTTCTCTTAGACTAAATCACAGATCCATTCACGTTATTTAGTTAAATTGATTTTTTTGTTGAGTTGAGATTTGTTTGTGGCTGACCTTTTTACCCCTGTCGATCGTCGGAAATTATTCTCCGATGACGATTATGGTAAATTACGGATCCGTCCTTTCTCATACAGAGTCAAAGGTTTTTTCTTTTAAATAATGTTTTTTTTTTTTTTTGGCTCAGTTTTGTTTTTTTTTGTTTTTAATACCTTTTTGGTAATTTTGCACGATTCTTGGGTGTGTGACTTGACTAAAAAAATCTAGAATTTACTCAACTTTAACTGTGAAAATCTTGAATCTATTCAGTCTGATAAAAAAAAAAAGAGAACTTAAATGGGTAAATTTTGTAAACCGGTGAAAGCTTTATTTTTTTTTATTTTCGGTTCAGATTTGTTTTTTAATTGAATTTAGGTATTTTGCAAGATTCTTGGGTGTGACTTGATATGATAGTTTCCCACTTTAAGAGAGTGTTAAAAATCTTTGAATCCAATCCACTACAATTTAAGTTTAATTTAGTAAACCGGTGAGAATTGACCGGTTTGGGGGACCGGTCTGGTTTTGTTTGTATTATGATCTCATATCCCACAAATTATGGGGGGTGGATTTTTTAAGAAATGTGTTGTCTGTCATACAAGTAGCGCGTCTTCACTATATGGTTTATTTCTTGATTTAAAGAAACGATGTCGTTTTAGGGTAAAAGCGAGTTAAAAAAAATTACTTTGTCGGATTGAATTTGTCGTCACGTGATGTTTAAGTGTTTGATGATCATGATGGTGTCATGTGATGTTGCCACGCCACGGAATTATCATGATATTAAAATCTCTCCTTATTTGAAAATTACCAACTTTTTTATTTACGAAAGGCCTTTTTTTAAATTGGGTAGCTTTTTTTTTTTTTTTTTTTTACTATTGCTCCTTTTTTGTTGTTTGTTTTTTTATAAAGAGAAAAATCCCTCGTTCGAATTAAAGAGTCTCTCTCTTTAGCATCTAATTCTCTTTAGTCTCAGTTTATTATAAGCAAATTTACTTATATATATTGTTGTTGTTGTTAATCAATGCGTGTGTGTGATTTTTGCAGGCAGTAAATGAATTCACCAGCTCTTGCTTTAGGAGATCAAAGAAGAAGAAGAAGGTATATTATAAAATAAAAGATCTCAACAAATGTTTAGAACATTCTTGTGTATGATCGATCTCTCTAATGGTCATTTGGCTTATTGCAGACATTTTTCGAACTTAAAGATGCAGAGCACTTGCATTTGAAGGAAAGACTTGACCTTGAAAAGGTAATTTTTATAATGTTATTTGTTTATTTATACTGCCTCTTGTCTCCTAAATCGTTTTATATTCTAATAATACTCTCTTGTGATCATCATCAGAAGATTGCAAATGTGCAAGCAACCTACTTTGAACGAAATGCAAAGAACCAAAGCTTGAAGAGAATTAAGAAGGTATTTCATTTCTCTCTTTAAACCTTAATTACTAGTTACTACCTTTGTTCGTTTTCCACTGATCCTCGAAACCTGATTCAGAATCTGTTCTGTTTTTTTTTTTTTTTTTTTTTTTTTTTTTTTTTTTTTTTTTTTTTTTTTTTTTTTTTTTTTTTTTTTTTTTTTTTTTTTTTTTTTNAAACAACGTAGGCACTTACCGATCAAAAACGAAGAGAAAGGTTTCTTCTTCCTCCCTGATCTGAATATGGCTGCACCCACTGACGATGACGAGACTCTGTGCGGTACAAGCTAAAGAAAGCAGAATAGCAGATAATAAACAGAAAAAATGTAATAAGAGATTTTATCGCTATTATTCTTGTTTTTTTTGGGTTCTTTGTCTTCTCTGTTTTAGTAGAACGATGTTTTTACTTCTTGTTTATAAGAAGTAAACGGAAATTAAATTAGGCTTTTTCAACTCTATTTTTCTTTCCTCGGTCGTTGTAGTTATATAGTACGCAGTTCAAGAAAAATATTAGCAACTTAAATGGACTTTATGTTTTTATTTTGGTAAATAGTTTATTTGTTTTCATTTTCTTACAAAATTGTCTCTATCGTCACTATCATGCTACATGAAAACGAGATGTACTGGGAATGAAAGCTCTGCAGAAGTGCAGATCGAACCTTGAAAAATACTAGCTTTTAAATTTCGACCATGTATGATTTGTTAAAGATAAGTCTTCTTTGTTAACAGAGATAATTTGTGCATTTGTTAAAGCTTTACTGTGTTCTAATGTTCAAAATGATTGTTAATAAGTAAGCTAAACCATTTACTTACCAGCAGGCAATATCAAAAACAAAAATGAGAGTGAAACTGAAACATAACAGCAGTCAATATCACTCTCGTTTTCAAACAGGATATCTCTTCATGGTCATATCGTTTCTTTAATAATGACTCGAACTTTGTTGCTGTCTAAACCGATAGTGTCTTCGTAAGTTCTCTACTACTTTTTTACTTTTTTTTTTTTTCCATATCATAAATTTTGGACTTAGATATGGAATATACGAGTAAAGAAAACTATGGAACAGAGTCAAAAGGAATTGAATCTTGCTTAGAATTTATTTTCAAGATTCCCAGTTGGGAATATTAGCCGTAGCTTCGTTCATCATTGTCACCAATGTCACCTGCATTGTGTTATGTCCACTTAATGATCAGGACTGTACAAGAGTAAAAATTAAAAAGAAACAAAGGAGAAGTTTTGTTTCTATACATACCACACTCTCGGGAACTCCTCGAGGAGGCAACGGAAGATTTCTTGGGGGCGGTTTACTCCCGTAAGATCGTTTATCGAATCTCCATTCTCCAATCTTCCCGATCATCATATTCCCCTGTAAATTATATAACCAATAGATACAATATATAACCAAGCGTATCTAATAACATTCATTATTGCTAGTTGTTTCATGATTTATGTACCTTCATATCGAAATCGCACCCATAAGTGTAATGTATTATGTACGTATTCTTTGTTTCAGGGTCCCAAGGAGGCTATACCAACAGACACAAACATGACTTGTTATGTTTCAAAATTTTGAAACTTTTGAAACAATAGATAAAGTTTATATATATTGATCAAAACCTGAATCATGAAGTCTTTGTGTAGAATATTGCTCACGCCGTGTAACGCTGAAGAAACAGCATATGCATACCTTATAGTATAAATCAAACATAGACCAATTAGAAAAAACATTACATATACATCTAGAAACTAGAGGGGTCACATTAATTAATAAGGTAGAGAGAAAAAAAATTTACATTTCAAGGACCCAACCAAAAGCTTTATCTGTTTGTGGGTCATTCTTCATAGCCAAAGAAACGTTCATCCATGTTGGAGCAATTTTCATCAGTGATTTCTACAAAATCAAGAAAAAGTATTAGTCTTGGAACCTTTATATGCGACTTTTTTTTCTTCGCAATGTGATTATTATACCTTAGTGACAATCACTGGTGAATTACCAATGGGATCAATTCTTGATATCAATCCATTCTCTTTGGGGAAGAATTTGCGGAGAACAGATTCATATTTCTTCGGTTCAATGTAGAAAAAGGGAAACGCAGCAGCGAGGTTGCCTCTGGCTAAGTTTGGTATGGGTTTAACTATGATATGATCAGGTTCCGCCATGAGAATGTAACTGACATGATGGTCAATATATAGAAGAAGAATATATATGAGCATCACAAGTCGCATTTAAAGAGTATTAAGGAAATAATTAAGGGAATGAGAATGTAAATGATACGTACTCTTCCTCTATATGTGCTTGTTGTAGCCATTGCACAAATGCCCAAGGCCTATTTAGAACTACATATCCCTGCACATTATATACAACTCATCATCGTTTTATTTTGGTGAAAAAGAGAAGAAAAAAAATTTACAACATGAACATTACTTAATTTCGATAGCTCAATCATATAATACAAGATTCCATGAGATTTGTTTTGTTTTGTTTAGGCAACTATTGTCAATTATAAACCTCAAACTCGAAAAGTAATATCATGATCATTCGAGAATTAAGCTTAGCTAGTAGTAAGTAAAGAATGCATATTATATAGATCACCAATGTAACAAGAAAGAACCTTGTCAACACCGGAGGGAAGAGGGTCAGCAACAAAGGTAGGGATCTCATCCATGAGCCCATCAGGTCGACCCGAATGCAAGATCCGAGTATACCCACCCATATCTGACCCGGGTTCGTCCCTGAACCTGTTGTACCAATAATACATGATCCGACACTGCCACGTGCTATACACCGAGTCCGTGGCTGTCACCGCCGTGTGAAACAGTCTCTTTGACTTCTTTGACCGAGTCTTGACGGGATTTACGACGACGTCATCGCCGGAAGAAGATGATCCACGACCAGGGAGATCTTGCCGGAGAGGAGGATCATCGGAGACTATGTAGTTGTATCTAATTATAAGAAATAGCGATAGAGCCATGAGTATTGGGAAGAAGTACTTCCCACGGAACGCCATTTTTTGATCTTTTTGTGTAACAACAACTTATTCATGTGCATTTGCTCATATGTATATGTGTATGAACCTTTTTGTGTAAGGAAGAAGACATAAGACACAGTTTCAAGTTGTAATAAAAATTGTAAAAGTCGTCGCTCGTATTGTGTTATTGAGAAATGAAAGAGTAGTTGTTGGAAGGTGGCTGGTCCCACAACGTTCTGGTCTTCGTTTCATTTTTATAGTATTTAATTGTGGTTTGTTGTTTGTTCCATATGATTCAACTTATTGGTTTTTTTTTTTTTCCACTTTCTCCTTGTCGAGGAATAATATTTTTCGTAAACCACAAAAGGGGGTTTGGGTTTTGGAAGAAAAGATGGGTATTCTTACTATTGCCAAATGTTCTTAAAAAGCCCAACTAGGTGTGGGTGCATGTTGTGAATTGTGAAAGATGAGTATATATATATATAGTTTTTGACTGGAATTAAACTTTCTTTGATATTTCAAAATGAATAAAATGGTGACAACAAGGTGTGATGAAATTGAATCCCAAAAAGTATGTGAGACTTTGGGAAAAGTTAAGTGGTATGTATGATACTTTTAAATATATAAAAAAAATCCTAATTTAAATAATAACATATGTTAAAATTCTAATATACAATACTTTTTTATACTAGTAAATACCATAGAATTTGAAATTTATTGTGACTAAACATACTTAAAACATAATTTTGATAAATATTCAAAATTTCTTAAAACATAGTTTTGCTAATATTTATCTTTTAAAGATATAGTAGTAGTAATAGATAATAACACACACGCGGTGAAAGTTAAAACTACTAGATTCCATTGTTCAATAAATCACTTCTAAAGAAAACCTGGTTTTGTGTGTATCATCAATCTAAACTCATTACAGAAAAACTGCAAAAAAGTCTTTAGTGGGTCACATAGATATTCGAAAAAAGCATTTTTGTGTTTTTTTTTTTATTATTATTGTCTTTCTTCTTCTTCTCTCTCTCTCTTTGCTCTGCTTCACCACTGCAACTCTCTCTATCTCTTCTCAAGATTGCGTCACAGTATACGTACAGTTAGTAATGTCTCTTCTTCTTCTTCTTCTCTTCTTATGTTGCTTCTTTACTGCTCTTTCTCTTTCTCATGGAGCTTCAACTATTCACATTTCTCCTACTCAGCCTCCCACAGGTTTGTGTTTCTTTCTCTTAATTAGTTCTTTCTTTCTTTTACTTTCTTGTGAAAGCTTTTTCTTTTCCGGGAAAGTAAAAGAGGAATAGTTACAGTTTTAGATTTTGTGTTCTTATACATTCTCTGTTTCTTGTTTTCAATGAAAATGCAACACCTCACTATCCTCACAAGTTCTAAACTTTGCTAAACCCTTCACAGATTTTGGACTAATTCGTAATGAATTTTGTCTATAATCTGTCTCTGTAGCTTTTAGGGCTTGATGACTTTTGACATTGTCTATGCAATTTCTAGGGTTGACAAAACAAAAATGAAGTTCTTTTCTTGAATCTTTATGTGATTTGTCTCTTTCAGCTTCCGAGAAAATAGGTTCTGCAATGAAATTTATAGTGGCAGAGGCGCCATTATTAGGACCTGGTTACAACAACCCTCAAGTGAATGAAGTTGCTTCAGTTGCTTTAGCTGCTCAAAGAACTTTCAGAAAAGATCCTCTCAATGGTTTCGAGAAGTATACTGGAGGATGGAACAT
>NC_025693.1:34103754-34106731 GCF_000633955.1 Camelina sativa
TCATGGAGCTTCAACTATTCACATTTCTCCTACTCAGCCTCCCACAGGTTTGTGTTTCTTTCTCTTAATTAGTTCTTTCTTTCTTTTACTTTCTTGTGAAAGCTTTTTCTTTTCCGGGAAAGTAAAAGAGGAATAGTTACAGTTTTAGATTTTGTGTTCTTATACATTCTCTGTTTCTTGTTTTCAATGAAAATGCAACACCTCACTATCCTCACAAGTTCTAAACTTTGCTAAACCCTTCACAGATTTTGGACTAATTCGTAATGAATTTTGTCTATAATCTGTCTCTGTAGCTTTTAGGGCTTGATGACTTTTGACATTGTCTATGCAATTTCTAGGGTTGACAAAACAAAAATGAAGTTCTTTTCTTGAATCTTTATGTGATTTGTCTCTTTCAGCTTCCGAGAAAATAGGTTCTGCAATGAAATTTATAGTGGCAGAGGCGCCATTATTAGGACCTGGTTACAACAACCCTCAAGTGAATGAAGTTGCTTCAGTTGCTTTAGCTGCTCAAAGAACTTTCAGAAAAGATCCTCTCAATGGTTTCGAGAAGTATACTGGAGGATGGAACATAAGCAACCAGCATTACTGGGCAGTAAGATACTTCAATGATTCATCTTTGATATGTTTCTTTTGTTTGTTGTGTGCTAAGATTTAGATTATGTGTTTGTGTTTTTTGATATTGCAGTCTGTGAGCTATACAGCTGTTCCTCTCTTTGTTCTTGCTGCTGTCTGGTTTCTCGGGTTCGGCATCTGTTTATTGGTCATCTGTATGTGTCACATTTGCCATAGAAGCAAATCTATTGGATACTCAAAACTTGCTTACGTTGTCTCCCTCATCTGCCTCCTCATCTTCACCGTTATTGCAGTGTGAGTTCAGAGAAAAGATAACACCACTTTGTTAGTTTAGTAGAGTGCTTTTTTCTTGTTTTGATTGCTTAGCATTTGAGTTCTTCTTGTCACAGAATCGGATGTATTCTGCTATACTCGGGACAGATCAGGTACAACGAAAGCACGACTGAGACATTAGAGTATGTCATGAGCCAAGCTGATAGCACCATTTCACAGCTTAGAGCTATCTCAGATTATCTTGCTTCAGCCAAGCAGGCTGCAGTTCTTCAGATTCTTTTACCTGCAAATGTCCAAACTGAAATCGATCAGATCGGAGCGAAACTGGATTCTTCTGTAGCCACCATCACCGAGAAATCGACTAGTAGCTCAAATAACATAAGACATTTTCTTGATTCCGTGTAAGAAGTCCTAACATACTGTCTGTTGGATCTTGGAAAACAATGTATAATGGTGATATCTGTTCTTGCAGGAAGGTGGCGCTTATTGTAGTTTCTATCGTCATGCTTGTCGTGACATTTCTTGGTCTCGGTAAGTCTTGAATCCGTATCTTTTGTACTGTTTTCATCCTTTCTAAGACAAAACTCTTGGAAACGAACTTCTATATGAATCCTGTCAACTAATGTATTAAATCTAGTGATCTTGTTACATTTCTTCTCTTGCAGTTTCTTCAATATTTGGGATGCAGGTCATCGTTTACACGTGAGTAAAAACCCTGAAATGTTCTCTGTAAGACTTTTTATGAGTAAAAGCTATCTGAATCCTTTTCCTCTTTGTGCAGCCTTGTGGTTTTGGGATGGATTCTGGTGACAGGTACATTCATCTTGAGCGGAACATTCCTTGTGCTACACAAGTATGTCTCATGCCTCTTCATCAACTTCTTGATTGTTGGTTACAGTTCAAACATAACTGAATGTGTTTCTCTTTCAACATCAGTGCAACAGCAGACACATGTGTGGCAATGAGCGAATGGGTTGAGAGACCATCAAGCAACACTGCTCTTGACGAGATCTTGCCTTGTACAGATAATGCCACAGCTCAGGAAACTTTGATGCGTAGTAGGGAGGTGACGGGTCAGCTCGTGGATCTAATCAACACAGTCATCACTAATGTCTCCAACATCAATTTCTCCCCAGTCATTGTCCAAATGTATTATAACCAGTCTGGACCTTTGCTTCCATTGCTCTGCAATCCTTTTAACCATGACCTTACCGATCGCTCTTGTTCGCCTGGTGAGCTCGATCTGAACAATGCTACTCAAGTAAGTCCCTCTGTCCAGTTTCTTTAGAGTTGAATCTGTCTCTAGTTGTACACAAAAATCTTAGTGATGTCACAACACTCACACAGGCATGGACCAGTTTCGTGTGCCAAGTGAGCCAGAATGGAACCTGCGCCACAACAGGGAGGCTCACACCGACTCTGTACAGTCAGATGGCATCAGGTGTTAACATCAGCACAGGGTTGATAAGAGACGCGCCATTCCTGGTCCAGCTTCAGGACTGTTCATACGCAAAGCAGACCTTTAGAGACATAACCAATGACCACTGTCCTGGACTCCGGCATTATAGCTATTGGGTATATGTGGGTCTGGCCATATTAGGGGCAGCTGTGATGCTCTCACTTCTGTTCTGGATCATTTACAGTAGAGAGAGAAGGCATCGGAAGGAAGCTCTGCCTGAGTTTGTAGAAAGTAAGGAGATTGTAAGAGTTAACTTTTGATGAATGTTTCTGTAGAGTTTGAGCAAAGTGTGTGAAGTGTCAAGACACTTGATTTGTGCTTCCATGTACGAACATAGTCTACTAAGGAAAATGAAAAATTAGATATCAATAGAAGAGAGAGTCTTGTGCTTTTTTGTTGTTGTTATTACAGAGGACTGTAAGCACGAAACCTTTGGTTTTCTAAGGTTCTTTGCATTGTCAAATGTGTTTAGAAGATACATTTCGACCCTGAAAAGACCTTGAAACTAAAATGTAAAAACCGAATGGGAATTTTAGCACACCAAGTTTTCATCTTTCTTTAGTTCAGCTTTCCAACTTGGCTGCAGCAGATGCATAGCTGACACTGCTGTCTCGCATTGTCTGGCATTGGCTTGACTGCTCGTACCGCAGGAAATTGATCTTAATCTTG
>NC_025693.1:34107554-34138414 GCF_000633955.1 Camelina sativa
ATATCAATAGAAGAGAGAGTCTTGTGCTTTTTTGTTGTTGTTATTACAGAGGACTGTAAGCACGAAACCTTTGGTTTTCTAAGGTTCTTTGCATTGTCAAATGTGTTTAGAAGATACATTTCGACCCTGAAAAGACCTTGAAACTAAAATGTAAAAACCGAATGGGAATTTTAGCACACCAAGTTTTCATCTTTCTTTAGTTCAGCTTTCCAACTTGGCTGCAGCAGATGCATAGCTGACACTGCTGTCTCGCATTGTCTGGCATTGGCTTGACTGCTCGTACCGCAGGAAATTGATCTTAATCTTGCTTGAAGAATGTTTTATCATCTGAAAGTAATGGCAAACATATAACAGAAGCAATAAGTTTTGAAGAATATCTACAAACCCGATATGGGCTAAAAGGTTAGCCAAGTTGAGATTCACCTTTATATTCATCAATTTAAAATGGTTGCATCTAAAAGAAATGTACATAGATAGGAAGGCAACAACTAGATCTAGATACTTAAGACTAATTTTCATGAATTTATTGACCATCACAAAGGAACGGGTTAGGACGGCTTACATGGAGAAAAATACTGATCGGATGGCGCCCACAAATTGTGTTGTCAAATTCGAGAAGATACTTCTTAAAGGCATCTGGATCTCCTGTCTCTATAATATCCATTCCCTTCTTGTCTAGAGCCTCAATAGATTTGTGAATGGCACCATGAGTGTTGTCATAGTGCATGTAATTGAACCTAAGCAAAAACGTATGAACACAATCATGACAGAGACAATTAGCTCACTGGAAGGGACTCATAAAATCTAGTTATGTAATTAAAGAAAATTTCAGAAATATACATCAAAAGTAAAGTTTCATCAGAATGTGGTATTCAACGAGAGAAAGGAGATGAAGAGCTAAGACTAAGAGTAAGACAAACCTTGAGCCCCAGTGGCAAAAGTCAGAGGATACTGAGAAAAAATTCTTGGGATCATCCACATATTTGGCAAGCAGTTCACCGTACATTGCTTCATTTTCTGCACTTACTGCTCCAACCAAGATGGGTACAACTTTCACATCGTGCCTGATCAAATACGAGAATGGGCCAGTATCAGAAAACCCCCTTCACTATTTAAAGTTATTTCAGAGCATTAACATTACTACCCTTCTGTAATTACCCTTCAAATACTTTGGCCAAATATGGCAAATGCATTTCCATGCTGTGCTCAGCCTCATCTACCCGAAGATCCATCATTCCAAATTTTCCCATAGCTCTAATCTCTTTAATCACTGGTGAGTTCATAAGAAAACATCTTTCCTCATCAAGTGAATACATTTTTCTTAAGTAAAGAATAAGACAAAGCTAGCCAAACTTACTCTCCACATCAACGGGTAGATCTCCTATAGGGGTTTTGTAAACTGTTGCAGTCGAAAGGGCACATTTTGGAGTATAAAAGTGGTGAGATGGACCAAGAAGAAATATCCGTGAACTGCAATGAACACAGGGCAATAGTCAGATAGAATTCATGGGTTCACTCTAACTCATTGCAAAGTATACTGCTTTAGAAGCAAGGATTGAATGAATTTTACAATCAAAGCTTACTTACATGTTGGTGGGATCAATGTTTGCAAAGGCATAGGCAGCTGCACGACCGGAGTACGAATAACCTGCGTGTCTGTAATCCTTTCAACAAGTCAGGAGAAGTACAATCACATTCTAAGAGGAAATGAGATCAGCACAAAAACAAACAACTCACGGTGCTATCACGCCTCGTACATCAGGAGATTTAACCAAACCAGTTGCACTAAGCCATTCTTCAAGATCAGATGACAACTTTGTAGCTGAATAAAGAAACATAAAACACGCTTCAGATTCTTCTTAATCAAATCTTTCAATGCAGAACCCAGAAAAAAAAAAAAAAAGTCAAACCTCACTTGCTTAAAACATTTGTTTCCAAAACAATCTCACAAATTTTCTTTTTACAGAAATCAAATCCTCAAAACCCAGATAATACTAAACATGAGATCAAATTATCACAATTATGAAATCGAAAACCTAATTCTTCAACCCAAAATAGGATTGATTGAACATGCAAGTGAGAAATCGTAAGCAACCGAGAAAAAAGAAAAGAAAAAGAGGACTCACGATTATCGGTATACCAAGAGCCTGCATGTGTTGGTTGTCTCGCTTTCTCCATTATATCCGCCAAGTAATTGAAGGATCGTGATCGAATTCGCAAACCCCTAATTTCTTCAGAGCTTTCCCTAAACTTGCGAGAGATGATGACTAGAGAAGATTCTCTACTTCTGTGTTTTTTTTTTACTTACTCTTCTGGTTCTTCTGGGTCTCTTCGCCAACTCGGGAAGAAAAAAAATTCGGAGAAAACATGTGTGCCGTTTTCACTATTTCTATCAAACATTCGTGCTGTTTTTGCGTGCTGGACTTAAAAATAACATGCATTTCTTCTACTTCATATTTAAAAACAGACTAGATTTTGACCCCGCATGATAATTTTTTTTTAATATTTTTTATGTACTATTTTAATATTAATTCAGCTAATATTCTTTTTTCCTAATTTTAGTGATTTAATATATAAACTGTGGTATGCCGCATAATAATTTTTATTTACTACAATCTTAATTAAATCAGTTTGATTCGACATATTTTATATTGATGTTGTTAAAATATTAAAATGAGGATTTAACCCATATTAAAATATAGTTTACTTTTTTAGTATTATCAATTCAATCATGTAATGTCATATAACTCGTCATGTAATATAAATCATTTGTGTAATTTTGAAAATTTAATATGTTTAAATATTTTATAATTTTAAACTTTTTATTAAGTTTAGATATATCAGTTATAAATTATAAACTTCTTAAAATTTTATAATTTACTATATATGTATGTTGAACACACACTTTTTATATTAATTGAGTAATATATGTTTGTTTTTAAAAATTCAAATCACAATATATGCAGAAAAATACACCTTTTTATTAACTTTATGTATTATATGATGATTCACTACATTTAAATTTTAAAATCAAAAAGAGATAATAGGAGAATAATTTTTTTTTATCTGGAATAAATCTTCTAAAACTCTATATTAATTATAAGAACATTATATATATGAATATTTAAAATATTTAAATTGTGCTTGGTTATTATAAGGATAGTAGAGAAAGTTAAACTTGTTTGTATATGAATATAAACATTAAATAACATTCAATGTAAAAACTTTCCAAAAAATATTTTTGAGCAAAAACTGCTGCAAAAATAATAGTATAAATGATTATTAACAGTTTTTTTTTAGTGCTACAAACCAAAACCAAAACCAAAACCATTATCTTGTTCATAACAATCATAGATAAGATAGATACACAAACTAATCCAAACAATCAATAAATAAATAAAAAATTACAAAACTATGATATACTTAATTACAAACCCACCAAAATGAAATAATGAATCAAAAAAATATGATGAACCGATCTGCACAAAAAAAAAAACTCATCACGCACATCTTCTTCACGGCCATACCCGTCAAGAGATTCAAAAAAGAAAAAAAAAATTGCTTCAATGCTTCCATAAGCTTAGAAACCAAACCAAAAATTGAAGAAAAATTGCGTATAGCTCTCACTGAATACAATACCTGCAATAACAGTTGTTGGAACATATCAATAGATTAGTTTTCCCATCAAACACAAACCCGGATAAACTTTTGAACTTACCTAGTAATACGTGAAAACTGAAGCCAGCCGATATGTTCAGGTTTGTATAATGTGATGAATGGTGTCCATCACTGAGGCCCTGAAAACACATTCTCTAAAATATCATGCAATTTGGGTGACCGTCTCCGGAACAAAGGTTCTAGCCGGAAGGATGGGACACCGATCTGCCATCTTTTAGCATCATACATCTCATTCCATGCCTGTACTATCTCATCGATCTTGAATCCCATACCTACAGTTATTGTTTGATTGTTATGATTTTAACTGGCTCATATTTGCAAGTAATTTCGCTAGAGGGTTGGTATTTATTTTACAAACTTTGATTACCTTCAAGTGCATTGTCGCTTGAGCTATGGTTCTTGACCATGACAGCTATATCAGTTGCAGAAGCTCCTGCTAATTCGAATTTCTCCACTGCTACTTCCAAGCACTCATCCCAAGTCGGTAGGCCAATCTTATACTCCACCATAGACCGTTCATACAGTAAGGAACCCCACAAAAGATTAATCTGGGATGTCATGTTAGCTGTTTGCTCTGCGCTTTCTTCATCAGACGCTTCACTAAAGACTCCATCCAAGCCTAACTTCTGCAGCAGTTCTTTATGTTTATCAAAATTGGAGATTCCATTTAGACGACGTTCTTCCATCTCTTCCCATATTTGCATACCCTTTTCCATGCTCTCCTCAGCTTTGTTATAGAGCTTTAAAACATCCTGGGAAGCCTCGCTTTCAATATCTATATCGCCACCGAGTGCATGATACCAGCAAAGCTTAGCCTGCTCAAACTGTTGTTGCCCGAGAGCTAGAAGAGCTTCATAGAAATCAGATTTAATTTTAATCGCTTCTTCGTATTTTTCCGCAGCTTTGTTGTATTCATTCTTTGACCATTCAAATCCAGTCTCAACTCTCTCTAGTATAGTTTCTTTTGAACCATCCTCAGGAAAATAGATCTGCCTTCTTGCCTTGGACATATGAACATTTCCCCAGTTAAACATTGCAAGTGCAGCCATTTCTTGGAACTTATCAGCAGCAATATCAAAAAGTTCTTGCGCATCTTCTCCAGTGACAATATCTTCCATTGCTTCTGTATACAATTTCATCCCAAGGTTATGAAGGTCCAAGTACGAATCCGACTCAAACCCGACATGATTCTTGAACAGTTGCGCAAACTGGAAAATCCAATGCTCAAGACCAGTAGACGCTTTCTCAGATTCCACATAGTCTCCGACGCTTCCATTATCCGCAACACTACTCGATCCCTTGGCAAACTTATCAACTGTTTCGTCGTTGTTCAAGACATCATAAGTTGGTTCTTGACTGGGGCTAACTTCAGATATATACAATCTAAAGGAGCCAAGTTTCTCCCTCGTAGATGCAGCAAGCTTCAACTCATCTGTCGTAGTAATGGTAACCAAATCACCCTCTGAGTCCCTATATTTGATTAAGAAACCCTTCAGAGCAGGAAACCGATCCCTGATCACGTCTCGTACAAGTAAAACACTAGAATCCAACGGCAGTTGCGCCCAGCGTATATCATCTCCATGAACCAACTTCACTGTCCTAGTCACTGTTGTGTCCTCCTTAACGTTCCCTCCTCTTTCAACAATCACCGAAGCAATAACCTCTTTGTCCATAACAGGACTCACTTTCTTCTCCTCAACCACAACCTTATCCTCTTCTCTCGCCACCATATTCACTTTCTCTTTCTTCCCGCTATCAGCTTCCTCTCCGTTCTCAACCTTGGCAACCTCGACAACAGCTTCATTACTTTTCCGTTCACAATCTTTTTCAGCGTTCATCATCGCCGTCTTCTTCTTCTTCTTCCGCAACTTCTCCTTAACAATCTTACGTAACCGAGCCGCTCCAACAGGCTGCACATCAACAAAATTCTTCTCCATTTCCTCAACATCAATCCCTTTACCAACCAAAACATTCTTCACCCTCTCGAAAATCTCATTAGCAGAAACATTCTCTGCTTCCATATTCAACACAACGCGAGAATCCCTAAACGCGAAATCAAGTTTGTTCAAAGCCTCGTAACACCGAGCACGTTTCAACAAAGCTTTGCTATACCTAGGAGAAGTCTCAAGAGCCAGATTACATTCGTTAATCGCGTTAGGATACTCACCTAACCCCATTTGCATATAACAAGAAGCCATACTCGTTCTCAGATACGCTACGTCGCCATGATCTCTAGGTAGAAGCTTAACGGCTTTATCGTACCTTAACATGGCTCCTTCGTGATCACGTTTCTGGAATAATTTGTTGCCTTCTTCTTTGAGCTCTAATGCTCGGTTGATGAAGATCGTCATATCGTCGTCGAAGAACTTCGTGGTGGAACGATCGAAGGTTTTTCCGATCTTACCTCCTCCGCCGCTGCCGGAAGCTTCCGTCGGCGGCATTTCGGAACTGTTGTTCCTCTTCTTCTTCCCCGTCGGTTTCCCCATTTGATGACGGTTGTTAGATTATCAATTTTTGAAAAATTACGAATCGCAATCAATCGAAATCAGAGAATTTGAAAATGTTCTTTAAGAGATATGTTGTAAAACTCAGATTTTGATCGGAGAGAGAGAGATGGATCAGAAGAATGTGTTAATAATTTTTATTTTTGGAATGAGTGATCTCTAATCCACGAATAAAATTAGAAGGAATATACGAGACTTTGTATAACAATTTTATACCGACAATTTTTTGATTCAGAAAAGTCAAACTTTATAATAAGAGGGGAGAAGAAAAAATCTAAATCTGAATCCCGAACCGAACCTGAACCGAACCGAAAAATTCTGATATTTTGTTCCTAAAGCAAAATACTAGGAGAGCAAAAAGATAGACAGCTCTGGCTTGGTAATCTTTCCGGTGTTTTCTCAACCAAATATGGCGTCTATGGAGTTATTTCACATATCTTCATTTGTATTGATCGTTTTTCTAGATTTACTTGTCTCTTCATTATGCAGTCAGCCAAAGTTGTTGCTGATATTATCGAAACAATGTCGTATTTCTCCCTTGGAACTATCACATCGTACCAGATCCATCCCGGTCTTTGACCTCGTTCTATATTTCTCTCAAACTTAACTGCTCTACTTATTTTTACCATAATCTATAGTTCTATTGCTTTTTTAGATTTGCTTGTCCCTCAAACTTACAATGTGAAAATATATGGATTACTTAAAAAATCTGGTAAAAAAAATCTATCCTAGCTCTATGTTTTCTTTGTGCCCCCAAATTGTAAATTCCTCAACTAATGTTCTAGCCATATGATATAATTGGATATCAAATCATTATTGTTTAATTTTATTTGTTATTAAATATTCATTGATTTAATTATAAGTTTTGGTTATAGACCACTATTGCGGGAGAAATATTATTTACTAATTAATATAATTATGTGGTTTTGTTTTTTTTTTTTTTTTTTTTTNTAATGAATTTCTTGTAATAGAATACTATGCAATGACATTTTAACTAATATTTCACTTGTTATAGTTATTTTATTATACAATATTGCTTAAATAATAATATAGAGATATTAATATATATATATATATATATAGATATATAGATATATATATCTTTTAAAGCATGGCATTTAGTATATGAAAGGAAAAATATATTTACAATCTAAGTTATTCCATACTAATTCAATTTGTTGCCAAAAGACAATAATAACATACTGATTTGTTGCCAAAAGACTAAGATTTCAGAATTTGTGTATATATAGAGCTTTAAATCTTGACAACTACTCCAAAACATCCAAACAAAAAGGATTCACAAGACATTAGTAATGGTTTTTCTAAGATCTCCATATCTTTTCATTGCAGTTTCTATCATTGCAATGCTAATCACAGGTTAGTCAATAACACATAATAATATAATATATATGCTTATAGTTAATTATCATGATATGATCTACGGTTATTTAAAGTTAAAGTTTCAAATTTTGGAATTATCATGATATGATCTACGATACTTTCTCTTCCCACACAAACAAACAAAAGTTCATTCTTAAACCCACTTTTAAGGGTTATATGATGCCATTACATATACTAATTGTAGCATATTTGTGGTATATAACGTATGCTTGGTTTTTGGTAAAATACTTACAGGTGTAAGACCAGATCCAATAACGGATTTTTGTCCAGGGATATGTTCTGTGGCAGCAGAACCAGACTGCGACACACTGTGCATTAGCTTAGGGTATCCAGGAGGTTATTGTCGAGCATTAAGGAGGTGTTGTTGTAATCCAAAATCTTCCAAATCCTCAATTGTTCCTCCTATTTAAGTTTTGTTTTGTTATCCTCGGTTACTCTTTTATCCTTTTTAAATAAATAAACAGTAATAAAAAAAAACTTAAGACTTTGAAATGAAATAACTAATGTTTTAATTGAAAATTTATCTCTTATATTTTTCTTGGTACTTACTCGGTAATAAACTTTGCATATTTTCCAATAGTAACACGTCATTTTAAAAACATTAACATAAATCGCTATAGGAACTTTTATTGATCAAACATATTATAATTAGTTCGATAATATAATAATTATAAATCTATTAACTCGAAAATAAATTTATTAAAAATTAGTAAATTCTTTAACAATTCGATACTACATGGTGAGGAAGATTTGAGTTGATGTTTTTACGCCTATGGTCTTTTACCGGATAATACACCAACGCGTACAAAATCATTTAGTCTTATTCAAGGCATGTGAAATAGATAAATATCCTATTTTATCATTCATAAATAGCATATGCAAACTATATGCGTTTAGTCTTATTCCAGATCGCTCGATTCAAAAATTATCTTTGTAAACTATATTCCTCTTGTTTGGGCTACTAATCATAGAATAATATTTTAATTAAAGTGTGGTTGACAAAAAAAAAATGCACAGGCAATTACATTGAGATAAAAATTAATTGAAAATCTAATTATAAAACCATATAATTTGTTGAATCATGATGAAAGGAATAATGATTAACCTGAATTCAAATTATATATATTATCATCACAAAGCAAATATGTAATATTATTTCAAAAGTTATAATTCCATGGATATATGAATCTAATTTTATTTACAAATGTAAAACTATAATAATACAAAAAATTTTAATTGTGCACCCTGTTTATGTCTTTCATGAACTATAAAATAAAATAATATTGAAAAATCAGTTCATCTAACCACCACGACCCATTGACGGCAATTCTAGTGTTCTTCTTTCACGCTTGCGAAATTGGGGTGCGGGCTTTGAACCACTAGGTGGTGTTTTTATATTCACTGTTAGATAAATGAACATAAATCTTATAAACACACGGCAAAAATATATAGAAAATATATATATTGAGACTACTTACAAAGCTTGCGGATTCCGTATGGTGGAGTTGAAGCTTCACACGAGAAAATTGCCAATAAGAGAACCAAAAACGAAGCAATCAACCACAAGTTTCCCTTCATTTTCTTATATCTTAGTTCTACGCATGGACATGTATTTATACTAATTGAAAATTTTAAACATGAGGGGTAAAATGAAGGGTAGCGTAGAGAAACCATATAGTCTGACTGAGTATAACTAAGAAGAGTCTTCAACGTAGACAAGCCTGGGAAAACGAAGTTTATCATTCTTTATTTTTTGTTCACCTAAGGTCATCATTTCTATCAAGACTTTTTAAAGAGATATAAGAAAATATTTGAGATGACTTTGACTTTGAGTCATCTCTCAAAAAAAGAAGAATGAAAAGAACTCTTTAAGGAGACTAAGTCGTTCTTATGAGTTTACTGACTCTTTTTGTTCAAATAAATGAGCTCATCGACACGCATGTAGTTAACGGTGGAAATTGTAGTCGAACGATACCAACTTTTTTTTTTATATAATCGAAACCCTAAACCCGGCCCTTTAGCACATTCTTGACATTTCGCCTCTTATATTGGTCAGTGCAACACCAAGTCACCAACACGTTATCAGTATTTGAACTGGAGAACACATGGAAAGAAGAATTAAAAGTATTGTAGAGCTTGGACGATAGAAACATAATTTGGTCAAGCATGCTACTTACAAAAATCAGAATATATTTTTCTGCTTGCTCATGCGCAAATATGGATCTAATTTTCTTTATAACGTAACCTAAACTTCTATAACTTGGGTACGTTTTATTAGTAGCTAATGTAAGAAAGATATTAAAATACTTTTTTGGTTCATTTCTGTCTTTTTCTTTCTTTCATAAACTACAAAATAGAATCAATACAGTATAAGCAAAACAAAGTCTCTCCATCCGACCATATCAGTTTTTTAAAGTTTTTTTTTTTTGGTATTGTTAGCTGACACCTCACTTGCAAAAGACAAACAATCAAGTTTAAATAAATACACATTATTAGCTGTTTTAATTAGGATTGAGGATTTTTTTTTTTTTTTTTTTTTNGACTGAAGATAACGCCACTTACAAAGTTCGAGGATTATTCAGCTTGAAAGTTATTAAGCGTCTTGTCTTGAAAACCAAAATTTAGTGATTGATATTTGATGGCGATGTTACACGTGATCTCAACCCACTCGAATATATGATTATCAATGATATATCCAAACAACTCACTAATATATGATTATCGATGATATATCGAACAACTCATGATTCTATATGATTATTAATGTACATATCCAACAACTCATGAATACATGATTATCATAAACCTATTTGATCTCATTTTTCAATATCTTAAAAGCCTTATCATAGAATTATTTTGTGGTATGGTTTAAAATCATAGAACAACGCTCTCACTTGTAAAAGTTTCCCACAGCTTCTCCTTTGTTCAAGGTTCATGCAAAAGTTCTTGTAAGATCATTGTTTTTCATTCATTGGAAAAAGGGTACTCCATAAAAAAAGAGGTAAGTGATGAACACACGATCAAAAGTCTCAACAAGTTGTAGTAACCAAATTGTTGAAAAAATAAATTTAGATTTGGAAGTAAATTACTAGAATTTGGACAAAACTTGTATTAAATTACTTGAATTTGGACAAAAATTACATTAAACCGAAAGTTAAAAAAAAAAAATCTTGCGACATAAAGCGGATACCCATCTAGTAATATTTAAAAATCAGTTCGTCTAACCACCACAACCCATATACAGCAGATCTATGCTTTTCTAGTTTTCTTTCTTGCTTGCTAAGGTACTGGGGTGCGGGTTTTGAATCACTAGGTGGTGTTCTTCTACTCACTGACATCATTGTTAGATAAATCTACGTTAGTCATACAAGAATAAACAAATATGGTTAAAATCGAATGAAAAATCATCGGACTACTTACAATGTTTGCGGATTTTGTATGACTGAGTTGAAGCTGATCTACAAGATGAAATCACCAAAGAGAGAATCAACAACAAGGCAATCAACCACAAGCTGCCCTTCATATTGTACTTCTACCCTAATTTGTGTTTGTTGGTGTTAGGTTACAAACTTCAACGCATGTACATGTGTATTTATATCACTTCATATAATTTGACCAACGAATATATATATATATATATATATATCACTTCAAATTAAATTATGTGACCGATATGGATATATATCATTTCGAATTTTAAACGTGAGGATTGAATTGTTAATCATTTCTATCAAGAATTGAGATGACTTTGACTTTGGGAGTTTGAATCATCTAAGAAAAACAAAAACAAAAATTCACTTAAAAAGACCAGGTCGTTCTTATGTATATATACTGACTCCTTTTTTTCAATAAATTAGCTTATCCGCACATAACAAATTTTATAATAAGTAGTTCAGACGTACATATACGGTATTCTAATGCAACATGTTCTTATATTACCTTTGCTGATGGTGGAAAATGTAGTAGATATGACACCAACTTTTGTTTTCATGATTTATCAAAACACAACTTTACATTAGTCAATTGCGACACGTTAATACGTTATCAGTATTTGAATATAGAATCATGACTCGAATGGATAACACATTTAAAAAACAAAAACAAAAAGCTCATACACATTTGAAGAATAAATTGAGTGTCCGACTCTTCTTCGTATATACGCATATTTCCTTTCACTAACATATTAAATCTATTTTCTTTCATGAGATGCATATAAATATATTTCTAAATTGAACAATGTAAAAACTTTATATCCTATATAAATCACTCATCCCTTTTAAAGAACAAAGCCAAATATCGTAGAAATATCTTCAAAGATCGTTGGGGTTCTAGAACACATGTTTGCAAAATAATAAGATGTTTTGTTCCTATACTCGTTGTAGACTTGTAATATTAGATATATCACCGTAGAAGAAGCATCGAAACATAGGTACACTTATGCAGGAGATCTCCAGACTCATTTGTAAAAATAAACGAACCTTATGGTCCGCTGAAAGCTAAAGTCTTACTTCAATAATTAAATCTTTAACCAAAAAATGTAACTATAAGACTATCACTATGTCTATGTGAATCATCACATGGACGGCCATGAGCTTAGCAAATAGCAATCATCAGAAACGACAAAACAAGAGAGTAAGAAGAAGTATATATTTTTCGTTTAGAAGTTCCAAAGTAAATTACTCCATCACTCAAACTTATAGTTCGAAGCCGGTATTGAGTCTACTATTTGTGGTCAGTTATGTAACTTAATAATGTTTTTGTTTTTCTTTTTAGCTAGGCTGACTAAAATTTCCTGAGTATACCCTATATGATAATTTGATTCTGAATCATCAATATTAACTCTGGTAACATTCCAAAAAGCCCACCTCACAGAAGCGCCATGGATACACCATAGGTTTTGCTGGAAGACACTCTTCCTTTCAAGCCACAGAACACACCTTGTCTGTAAAAGTAAACGGTAATTCTCAGATTTCACCATATATATCTGAAGTCAAATCATATTAAAGATATTAAAACAAACCTTGTACGATGCTGCTGCAGCAAAGGCGATTGTCGTCTATATACGTTGCCTGAACACCAATCATCCAAGACCCTATGGAGGTATCGTCAAACGCATATGTCTTCAATGATCCGCTGCATTTACGTACATGTGAAAGAAAAGAGCATGTGATGAGTGGTAAACCGGATATGAAACAATGACAATGACACTCTTCAAGGGAATTTAAGATTGTGAGCCCAACCTGTTTATGTTTATATACTGAGCCAAATTCTTAGATAGTATTAACAGTGAACCAGCTGCATGACGAAAGTACCTAAATGTAATGAAGGAATAATATGAGTTACAGCACAATATCAAAGAAGATTTTGATTTCACATAAGATCCTTTTAAGTACATAGCATTTGCTATCACTTACGATTTCTGATCCCCAAATTTCCACCATTCTGGCTCATACCATTGCTCCCCCCTGAACACAAAGACCCATGTAGATGGAAATTACTTAGTTTGCATATGTTGTCAATGAAAGGAAAATATAAGAAAGATCAGTATGATACGAACTCTTCAGAAACCACTTCCCCAGACTTCATACACCCCATGTAACCATTATCTTGACCACGTCGACTTTCAAGTAGGCTGATCAACCCCTCTACCATATTTAAAAACAATTGTCACACAAGTACAACAGTTGGTATGGGATTGTAACCAAGATAATTTAGCATGAATAGCTAATGCATGATAAGACAAAACATCATTTCACAAGTATTTACCAAGATCTAGGTCAATATTGTCATCAACTTTGATGTAAAACTCTGCATCCCAGTTTTGAACAGCAGCACTGAAGAAGAACTTTACTTTCTTGGATAACTCTTCTTGAGCCTCTTCATGATTATCCTTAAAAAGCAGTAATGCAAGAACCCACAATTAAAATCCACACCAGTAAACCAACCAACCAGTAAGCAAAAAACTAACATAATACAATCAAGCATGCAACCAAAAGATGCTTAATGCTTTTCATATATCATTTTACTTACAAGAATCAAAAAATCTTTTTTTTCTTGATTTTCCTCGTCAATTTTTCGATCTAAGCTATCACCTCGATTTGGACTGAATTCTTAAAACATTAACATCAGTATTATACATCAAAAACTTGATACATCAAACATAAAACAAAGATATAGTTAGTGGAAAGAAACCTTCGACCAATCACAAAACGAACGACAATTCCTCTTTCTTCAAGTTTCCTCAAAGCATCATCTTTAGAACAAAAAAAGAGTCAGTAATCATAATACCCCAAATGGTAAAAAATGACAAAAAAAAGTTTCTCAATGAATCTACCTTGTGGCATCCAAGATCCTCTAAATGAATTACGCCTCAGATGACTTCCAAAACCTGAATACACTCCAATCACAGCAAGCAATTTCTTCCCTGAAGACGAACCACTTTTTGAGTTTTTTAAATAGCCTTGACTCTTTGCAAGAGCTAACTCCATTTCAGTTTCAACAATTTTTCTCTCAAGATCTCTGATATAATATAATCATCAAGTACACAACAATCATGTTATCACAAGCACAACGGGAAAAACACATTGCAACCACAAAAATAAAAAACAAACTTACTTGCATCCTAGGAGCATCAACTTGTCATCCACCGTAAGAACCTTAGGCTTCTACAACCTCCAAAGAAGATTATCACTTTTATATTTATTTTTAAGAAACAAACAAACATTTCAAGAGAGCACTAAGAATAATAGCACAAACCTGATCATAACTCGTCTTAAGAATATTGTTGAGTACCACTCTGTTCTCTGCATCTTGCCATAACCTAATCACATAAGAAACCAGTTCCACACTAATGAGATTACCAAAACTAGGATAAATCGAATCCGAAGAACAAATCTAGAGTGAGATTCTCTTATCCATGAATCAACGAACAAGGCAAAGAAAAGGTACCGGCCAGCGACGTAGAGCCAAGCGAGGCAAGAGAAGAAAGCCATGATAACTGAAGGCTTGGAGGAACTCTGAGAAGACTTGGAGGACTTCCCTCGTCGTTCTGATTTAGACGGAGCCGTCGTTGGTAAGCTCTCCATCTCAATCCACGATCAGAGAGGAATGAAATAGAGAGAGAGAGAGAGATTCAAAATCAGAGAATCGAGAAGTGAAGAAGAAGAACAACAAGGAGGAGGAGGAGGAGGAGCTATGAATGCGTCTTCTTCGGTTTCTGTGTTGTTTTGCTTTTGCTTCAGAGATCGGTTACTATTGGCTTCAGAGTTCATCATAGATAGACTCATAGGGGGAATTGAAATTGAGATTTTCTGCCAAAAATATTTATTTATTTATTTTTACGAGACCCGCTGCTTAGCCCAGAGGGTTAGGTTTTGGTCGGGCTAGTCTTGCCAAACACTGGTTTAAGTCAACGCAAAATTTTGAAAATCAGAACATTTTTTACATAGAAGTAAAAATAAGTCAGCTAGAGAGTGTTTTAAGTATACAACAAGCCCTTAAGGATAAGAAGACCTCTTCTTCTTTTTTTTACATACCAGATAGAGAGATTCTCAAAAGAGTTATAACTTCATCATCGTTTTGCAACCAAATTTAAAGAGACATTTCGTGATACATCCATTTACTCAACCGAGGGAACTTCTTAGCGGCTTGCCCCAGCGCTTGGCAACAAGCTCGTTAGCGAAGGCACACCTTGTCTCCTCATTTCCTCTTGTGCTTGCTTCATCTCCTCTGGATCTGTTTTTTATGACACAAATTTAGGTGTGCTTAACTTACAATGTAACAACCATTTCATGAACGTTAAGAGCTCCAAGAATCAGTGACAAGAGATCAAGAACATCCATTGTGCACATTTGTATTATATACAGGCAGAGCTCAGAAGATGAATGTGTTGGCTTATTGCTAGTTATGTAGTTGCAGAATGTTTGCATACAAGTCGAGGCGTACCTATGTTTTCCATCAGTTTGGGCATTAGGAACACAACCACGACCATGAATCCCACCATGAGACCCATTGGACTTTTCACAATGTTCATAACATTGAAAGGCTCTCGAATCTGTAGTATTTTACAGAATCAAGTAAGAAAAACAAAAAGCTTGGGCAAAAATTCAATAATGACAAGATTCATGTGAAGTATCACCTCGTAGTATTGCTCTTCCTTCAATGGCTCCAAAACCATCTCAGTAAGACTCCTCCTGGTTTCTGTTAGTGTTGCTTGAACCTTGCCACGATGCCGAGCACTAACATCTACTCGTACCTAGTTTTGGTTAACCATAGTTACATTACAACCAGGTTCTTCTTACAAAGCTGCATTTTTGGAAACCATATAACGTAACAAAAAAAAAAAAAAGAAGCTTACAGGAGAAAAGAAGTAGCCCATTGCAGACACTTCAATCAAATGAGTCCCAGCAGGAACTTTGTGACTGTACAAACCGGTTAGTTAAGGACAACAAAAATTAAGAATCATATTCATTACTCTTCTTTTGGTGACACCATACAGTATTTACTCACAGTATACTCAAAAGGAACTGTTGAAGCTGAAGGGATCAAAAGGATACAAAGTGAAGTATCCATCAGGCCTGAGAAACGTAATCTTGTCCCCTCCATTGAGTATAACTTTGACATTTGAGAACTTTGCTGTGTGACCAATAACGTTGCCTAGGAAATAACTTATAGATCAATTCCATGTATCACAGATTAAGAATGATAAACACCAAAATAGTATCATTCAAAACATATTACTCAGAATTCTTAAGCAAAACACACTTACTTCAGGCACAGTTGTATTAAAGAGATGATTTTTAGCACATACCATTTCATATACTAGGAAAAAATCAAAGTAATGTAAGGTAATATATGAAAAACATCCAGAGAATTACTCCTACCTAACCTATGCTGATACAATTCAAGCTTCAATTAAAAAGATCATTGGAAAAAGTGAATACAATCATTCGTAGCACCACACGGGAAGAACGCATAGCAGCTTAAGATAAAGCTGATATCAACTCGACTAAAGAGGTAAAATTATAAGGTCTAGAGATTTGATTATAAGCTCTAGAGGATCCAATTAACTCAAAAAGCAGTCGCATAACCAACCAGTAAGCTAGGAGAAAAAAGCAGTAATGGTGTAATCAGAAACCTACTTGGTGGAATCTTCACTCTACCAGTAATGGTATAACTATCCTCAGACCTGCACAACAATAATAAACCATACAAAGAGCACATAAGAAGGAAGTAACCAATAATGATCTTGGAGAAAAACAAACAAATTGAAATCAGACGCCGCACAAATCATCAATAGAAGAACCCTAGAAAGAACTAAGGCTAAAACGAGATAGAATTGAGATGATTTTCCCAGAGAAAGATTCATTACCCAGAAGTGCATGTGAGAGTTGAAGCAAAGAAGATAAAGCAAATCTGTAAGCCGATGAAAGCGAGAACGGGACTGGATCTGATGATCTGCGCCATCGCCGTCGTACGCAGTGAGGCCCTCCTAAGCGATGAAGTCTAATATTTTAGTCATCCACACTGAGACCTTCTGAATGACTGAGAAGGTTTATAATTCTTTTTCTTTTACTTTTTGTTTTGGCGGAAAAATTGAGTTAAACCGGAAATTATTAACACAGATTCAATTATGGGAATGGTTTGAGTTTGTGAAAATGTTGACAGTCAAGAGATTCAAGTAGCAAAAATGTTCAATTTAATATTTTCAACTTAGCAACCATTCGCAGTCACAAAATTAGGTTAAACCATTCAACACATTCATCTCTAAAATAGTGGTTAAACAAGTTAAATATTTTGGTATATGATTAGTTTATTTTTTCAACATTTTGGTATATAATTTGAATAGTTTTTTTCAAATTCTTCAACTCTTTCCATTCAAACAATGAAATTTGGTTGAATCATTTTTTTCAAAATTTTCAACTTTTTTCAATTGTGCAACCGTGCAACCATTTTGCACCCTTTATTTTGTTAGATTTTTTAGTGTTATTTTGCAGTTAATCACTGGGATAAAAAAAAATGAATTGAATTAAATTCAATTAAGCTAAACTCCAACTAATTAATTATAATTAAAATTTAAATCAATTAAATAATTAAAATTTAACTAAAAATAGTAGAAGAACCTATTATTAAGTAAATTTTTTTTTCATAGATGTAACTTTTTTTCTAATTAAAATTTTTATTAGTAAATAAAAATATTCACAAATGAATAATTTCAACATTTTCCTATATAAACACGGTCAAACGAATAACACAGCGCTTTATCACAACGACATACCGTAAAATCTGTTAGATAAACAAGATGTCAGAGTCGTTGTCAACTTAACTAACAAGACTTGAAAGTAATTTTTCAGAAAAATGAAAGAGTAGATAAGTGTTTTAGTTTATAGTTTTATAATTTTTTAACTATAATAGATTCATTATCAAAACAAAAATGAATAGCTTAATATCTTAACTGTGGTAGTTAGTAATTATTTAAAATTGAATAATAATATGTCAAAAATTATCATCAACAAAGCTTAAAAGAAAAAGAAAAAAAAAACAATAGCCAGCAAAAAAACAAAACTATAAGATAAGTAAAACTTAATGGGCTAAGTTAATACCGGCCCATTTAAACAATTCTCAAACGTGCACAAGTGAGCGTCTTCTTCATTATTTAGCATTAGGGCTTATTAAAAAACTCATATTCTAAACTTAGCCGTCGGATCACACAACCCACGATTCCGATTATAGAACACTATCACACTCTTCCAACTCAGATTCGCACGCTGCAAAAAGACCAATCCATTTCTCCCTAAAATGGCGGCGGCGGCGGCGGCGGCTCTGCAGACGAATATCAGACCGGTCAAGGTTCCGGCTACCTTCAGAGCTGTCTCGAAACAATCTCCCTTTAGAGTAAGATGCGCTGTTGCTTCCCCTGGGAATAAACGATACAACATCACTCTCCTTCCCGGTGACGGCATCGGTCCGGAGGTTGTCTCTATTGCCAAAAATGTGCTTCGCCAAGCTGGATCTTTCGAAGGTTCTCTCTCTCTCTCTCTTGTTCATCATTCGTGGGTGTTTCTACGACATTGATTGACTATGTGCTCTGTATCAGGAGTTGAATTTAGCTTCCAGGAGATGCCTATTGGAGGAGCTGCTTTGGATTTGGTAGGAGTTCCCTTGCCGGAGGAGACCATCTCTGCTGCAAAAGAATCAGATGCAGTGCTTCTTGGAGCCATTGGAGGGTCTGTCTTGTCCCACTAACTCACTCTTGGTTGCCTCTTTCCTTTTTTTAATTTTCGTGTTTGGTATAATTTGTAAAAAGGTACAAATGGGATAACAATGAAAAACATCTGAGGCCTGAGAAGGGTTTACTTCAGCTTCGTGCAGCTCTCAAAGTCTTTGCAAATCTGAGACCTGCTACTGTTCTCTCACAGGTAACCCCATCCTCCTCAGAATGGTTGCCTGAATTATTTGTTTCTTGTGTGTGGAAGTCTCTCAAATTATTGCTTTTTTTACAGTTAGTGGATGCTTCCACCTTGAAGAGAGAGGTAGCTGAAGGTGTTGATCTAATGGTTGTTAGGGAGCTTACAGGAGGTCAGTTCAATTTAGTGTATTAGAGCTTATTAAAGTTCTTGTTATTTTAGTGGGACAATATCTTTAAATATTCTGCCTCATGGGAACAGGTATTTACTTTGGAGAGCCAAGGGGTATTAAGACCAATGAAAATGGTGAGGAAGTTGGGTTTAATACTGAGGTTTATGCTGCTCACGAGGTACTCTATTGAGATAAAGATTCCAGTGGACTAGTTGTTAAGTACTACAGAAATATCTAATGAAGTATTTCTTATGTTGTCTCAGATTGATAGAATTGCTCGTGTTGCCTTCGAGACTGCTCGGAAACGGCGTGGCAAGCTTTGTTCAGTCGACAAAGCTAATGTCTTGGAAGTACGGTTGAATCTTTGACTTGTTTTCATCTCTCATTTTTTTTTTCATGTGGAACGCATTTAAGACTGAAGCTAATGCAATTTTTCATCTATGCAGGCCTCAATTTTATGGAGGAAACGAGTAACAGCATTAGCCTCTGAATATCCTGATGTTGAGCTGTCACATATGTATGTTGACAATGCCGCAATGCAGCTTGTTCGTGACCCAAAACAGGTACGCGTATTTGCCAAACTAACTAGTCAGCCTTGACGTGGGACGAGTTTAAATCCTTACAACGTTTTGATCATTTCATTAAAAATGCAGTTTGATACCATCGTTACGAACAACATTTTTGGTGATATATTATCCGATGAAGCTTCAATGATCACAGGAAGCATTGGCATGCTGCCATCTGCTAGTCTCAGTGATTCGGTATGATATAAAACAATAATCTGATCTTTTGAGTATGTAGCAGTATGATCTAGTCTGAACATAATAAACCTGCCATGTTTAATACAGGGACCTGGACTCTTTGAACCAATACATGGTTCTGCACCTGATATTGCTGGACAGGTTCTTAACTCTATACTTAGAAACAAACTCGGCAAACCTACTTTGTATGCCAAAAATAAAGAGCACAATTTGTCCATTCTTTGAATTTTCAGGATAAGGCAAACCCATTGGCAACAATTCTCAGTGCTGCAATGCTTCTGAAATACGGACTTGGAGAAGAAAAGGCAGCCAAGAGAATTGAAGACGCAGTTTTGGTTGCTCTGAACAACGGATTCAGAACTGGAGACATTTACTCCGCAGGAACTGTATGTCTCTTTATAACATGGTTACTTTTCCTTAGAAACTTNAGGTGTTGATCTAATGGTTGTTAGGGAGCTTACAGGAGGTCAGTTCAATTTAGTGTATTAGAGCTTATTAAAGTTCTTGTTATTTTAGTGGGACAATATCTTTAAATATTCTGCCTCATGGGAACAGGTATTTACTTTGGAGAGCCAAGGGGTATTAAGACCAATGAAAATGGTGAGGAAGTTGGGTTTAATACTGAGGTTTATGCTGCTCACGAGGTACTCTATTGAGATAAAGATTCCAGTGGACTAGTTGTTAAGTACTACAGAAATATCTAATGAAGTATTTCTTATGTTGTCTCAGATTGATAGAATTGCTCGTGTTGCCTTCGAGACTGCTCGGAAACGGCGTGGCAAGCTTTGTTCAGTCGACAAAGCTAATGTCTTGGAAGTACGGTTGAATCTTTGACTTGTTTTCATCTCTCATTTTTTTTTTCATGTGGAACGCATTTAAGACTGAAGCTAATGCAATTTTTCATCTATGCAGGCCTCAATTTTATGGAGGAAACGAGTAACAGCATTAGCCTCTGAATATCCTGATGTTGAGCTGTCACATATGTATGTTGACAATGCCGCAATGCAGCTTGTTCGTGACCCAAAACAGGTACGCGTATTTGCCAAACTAACTAGTCAGCCTTGACGTGGGACGAGTTTAAATCCTTACAACGTTTTGATCATTTCATTAAAAATGCAGTTTGATACCATCGTTACGAACAACATTTTTGGTGATATATTATCCGATGAAGCTTCAATGATCACAGGAAGCATTGGCATGCTGCCATCTGCTAGTCTCAGTGATTCGGTATGATATAAAACAATAATCTGATCTTTTGAGTATGTAGCAGTATGATCTAGTCTGAACATAATAAACCTGCCATGTTTAATACAGGGACCTGGACTCTTTGAACCAATACATGGTTCTGCACCTGATATTGCTGGACAGGTTCTTAACTCTATACTTAGAAACAAACTCGGCAAACCTACTTTGTATGCCAAAAATAAAGAGCACAATTTGTCCATTCTTTGAATTTTCAGGATAAGGCAAACCCATTGGCAACAATTCTCAGTGCTGCAATGCTTCTGAAATACGGACTTGGAGAAGAAAAGGCAGCCAAGAGAATTGAAGACGCAGTTTTGGTTGCTCTGAACAACGGATTCAGAACTGGAGACATTTACTCCGCAGGAACTGTATGTCTCTTTATAACATGGTTACTTTTCCTTAGAAACTTCCCTAGTTAGTGTTAGCAGGCAACAACAAACAGTACTAATGTTTTTTTTGTCTTTTTGAATGTGTGGTCAGAAACTGGTTGGCTGCAAGGAGATGGGAGAGGAGGTTCTGAAGTCAGTGGACTCCCAAGTTCCAGCTTCTGTTTAATCTATCATCTGTAGAAACAGTTCATTATCTCTGGAGAGATTGTTTATTTCCAACAATAAATGTTGTAGGCAAAAAGACCATCAGCCCAATTTCATGTTTAAAATGTGAATTTTATTAGAGGGACTTATTTGATCGCATTGAAACTTTGGTGTTTTCTCCGGGTAATATATATCCTAGTGAAGTTAGTAACGTGTCACAGTATCATTGGATACTCCTATAAGACTAGATTATACTGTAATGTTTTTAAACCGTGAAATTAAACAACTAAATATATAAAATTTGAAAACAAAGGTATCATACATAATTACATATAGATATATAAAATAATATTTGAGTACACTACCTATTTATTCTGTGTAAAAGGAAGAGAGAGTTTCCGAGAGTTCCTATAAGCTTTGCTAAAGGTTTTTGTGTCTGTAATTTTTATGTTATCTGTTCGTGGAGAAGGAGATCTGAGCTTGAGTGACATTGTGAGGTTGTTGTGGGACTTGGATCTTGTTGTTCTTTCATTCCACCAGACCTTCCAACATTAGAAGAAAAGAATCAATTTGCTAAGAAAATTTACAATAGATGCATATGTTAGTAAATAAATTTACGAGGGAGTGCGACCTCACTAATATATGAGGGATTGGTTAGATATTGGTAAATAAATTAATTTTCTCGCAAACTAAGAGCAAATTTGCAAGGGATTTGCGATAGAATGACAGAGCCGTCACAACTTTATTGCAAATCAAAAAAAAAAGAAGTGCTTATAAGTTTTTAATCGAATTTATTTTCAATTACATTTGAGTGTTTGTAAAGTTCATCAAATCCTTCTCTGATTTCGTCCAATTTCACATCTTAAACTCCTTGAGGTACCCCTACCTCTTGATTACAATATGAACATTACTATAATTTTTTCAAAAACTTTAACTAATTTGGAAAGTATCATTTTCCATATATTTTAACTAATTTAGAATTGTTATCTTTGAAATATTGTGTTTATTATAGTATGTATAGAGATTTATACTACAAAGTCAAAGTTAATGCATACTAATTCAATTCATTTCCAAGAGACAACCACATCCTAATTCATTTTTACAATAAATTTGGTAGGTTTGAATAGAATTTTATATATTTGACTAAGATTTCCGAATTTGACTATATAAGTAGCTTCAAATCTCTATACCTATTCCAAAATCATCCAAATAAACAAGATTTAAAAAAACGAAAAATAGAGAGGGATGGATATTCGGAGATCTCAATATCCTTTCATTGCAGTTTCTATCATTCTACTGTTCTTGATCACAGGTTTGTCAACTACATAAATAAGACTAATGCATCATAATATATATACTATGATTTTTTTTTTTTCAACCAAACATTAATTAAATATACTACAATTATTAATAGTTAAAGTTTCAAAATTCTGAAGAACATAAAGAATGTTATTCTCTTCCCACAAAGACACAAAAGTTCTTGCTCATATTTTTTTCTGTTAACTAAACATTACTAAAATATCACTCCATGATTGGTAGCTCAAGCAATAATTAATATATATATATATATAATGAGTATACAATTACTTTAAATTAATTTAAATATATATATATATATATATATATATATTTAAATATGTATACATTTAAATAAGTATACAATATATATATATATATATATATATTAATTTAAATTTACTATGTTCATAGTATACAATTACTTTTAAGAAATATAGTAATAATGCATAATAATGATTGTATGCTAATTTATTTACAGGATCAGAAGCAAGGTCAGAAAATGATGAATTTTGTCCAGGGGTATGTTCACATGGACTTAAGCCAGACTGCAACACATTGTGCCGTACTAGCTACGGATTCTCGGGGGGCTATTGTAAAGGAATACAATGTTGTTGCAAGCTACATTCTCAAATATCCCAACTCCATGATTGATATTTTATATTTCTGAATAAACACATAAAAATGATTCAAGTTTTTTAGCTCTCATATAAAACAACTTATATATTTAATAAAAGTTTATCTATTTTCCTAAAAATGTTGACTAACCAACAATCATGTATTGTTTGAAATTTTGCATTTTTTGCTAATAGAAAAAAAATAAGTCTTTTTTAAGGCAAACAAATTTTGGGTTCACCTCTAGGGGTGAACTTCTTTATTCACCTCCTTATAAAATAAGGAAACAAAATTTGTATACATTATTGTAAAATAGAAAACTTAAACCGCTCTTTTATAAACAAACCGATATGTAAATTCATTCTAATTGTAAAATCTAAACCTTAACCATCTCATTTGTAAACTCAAACCGATATATAAATTCGTTCTAATTATAAAATCTAAACTCTAACCACCTCATTTGTAAATCCAAATCGACATATAATTTTCTTCTAATTGTAAAATATAAACCCTAACCACCTCATTTGTAAACCCAAACCAACATATAATTTTAGGGTAATTGTAAAATCTAAACTCTAACCACCTCATTTGTAAACTCAAACCGACATATAAATTCGTTGTAATTGTAAAATCTAAACCCTAATCACATTATTTGTAAATCTAAAACGACATATAATTTCATTATAATTGTTAAATCTAAACCCTAATTCTCATTTATAAACCCAAATCGATATATAACCTTGTTTAATTGTAAAATCTAAACCAAGTAAATATTTAAATTTTCTTAATTAAAAGTAAACATAATTTGATACCTTAATTTTTTGTATTTTAATTTAATTTTGATTTATTTTTTAAATGAAATATTATATAGAAGAATGTGATTGATTGAGAAGGGAGGAGATGAATACAAGCGTTCATCCCTAGGGGTGAACCTAAATATTTTTCCCAAATTAAAGTTATCTATCTTGATGCTTGGAAAATATTTTTCCCAAATTAAAGATACCTAAGTATTTTTTGCAATTTATAAAGTCAAATCTCAAACTAGACAACATTTCACTATAATTGGAAAATACAGTAAAATATTCTATTTACAGTTGGAAAATAAAATACAAGACAATTTTTGAGAAACGTATGTGTCGTGTCCATTTTGGAAAATATCCTTTTTAATTGTTCATTTTCAAAAATATCCCTCATTAAATTTAAAAGTGTTTTAAAGCTTTATTAGGTTTAGAAAGATATTCATGTAACACCCCGACCGCCACCTTTTAGTGAGTCTCATGTCCATTCACAGTTCATGGGCACACCTTCCTTAGTGAGCCTCACGTTCTCTCACTAGGCCCGTGAGCCCACCATATCCGACGGTCGGTTTGCTACGTCTGGGAGGTTTTAAAAATTTGTTACCGTCTCTACAAATCACCACATGATCTTTCCCTTTGTTTTGTCCTCATTCGCATAGTTTCGACAGTCACTTCCCGAAAAGTCATCCATCCTGAGAATACTCCAGCATAAGCACGCTTAACTGTGGAGTTCTCTCAGAACTCTTGACCGAAAAGATAAGTGCATTTTGCTGATATAGGTGGCCAAATAAATTCTTTTAGATCTCTCCTCAAGTCTCTGAAACCGGAGTGTCACACTTCACTATTTGGAAACTCAATCCAAGCTTTTTGTAAAGTTTTATAAGGTTTTAAAAGGTATTTGAAAATGTTTTACAAGGTTTTTATAAAGTTTTTAAAAAGTATTTATACATTATATATAAGATATTTACAAGAATTTTTATATGAATTAAGGTAGTTTGTGTATGCTTTTCTAAAGTTACAACACTTATTTGAGTATATCTCAAATTTTTAAAAGCATTATCGATAAAATTTTTAAAATGGGTCTTTTTTAAAAATAGTATGGATGAAGGGACATTTTTAAAATTTAGGTGAAAGTATGGATGAATTAATTCTTTAGAAAACTACACAAGCTTTTCGTTTTACCTAAAATCCTACTTTCCCCTTTTGAACCAATCTATAACCGATAATCATTTAATCCGGTTTTATTTGATCTGAATTTAACCAATTTTTACAGATTTTAACCAATTTGACTCAAAAGAATTAAAAATTAAAAAAAGTTGAAAAAAAACAAATAGTCATCCTTCTTGTTCGAAGAAAAAAAAAAATACTGTTTCTTCGAAGAATGAATGAAGGAATACTTTTTTTCATTTTTAATAATTTTGGGTCAAACCAGTTAAAATCTGGTAAAAAAATCAGTTAAATTCAGATCAAATAAAACCGAATTAAATGATTATCGGTTATAGAACGGTTCAATTGGAAAAGTAGGATTTTAGATAAAATGAAAACTTTGTGTAGTTTTCTAAAGAATTAAACTTTTTTGTGGTAATATATTAAGAGGCAAAAAGTTTACATATAAAAACTGAGAAAACAATATGTACATGTAGGAGTAGTGCGGTAACCCTAGAATAGAAAATACATTAAAATTAGAGTTCCAAATACTACTAATGATGATTGGCTTTGTGATTTCTTATGGGCACAAACAAATATATTCTGTGATATGTATAATATAAGCATACAAACCCTGACCGAAATCTACCAGTTCTGGATATATAAGTCATTTTCTCATAAAAAGGTGTTAGTTATCTCTAACTAAGCATATCTTAATAAATGCTAGTCTGCAAATTCAAACTTTAGAAAGTGTTCAGTGATCTACCAAATAAAAAAGCTTTCCTGTCAGTGCAATCCTCCCAAGCTTAGCTTATACCCGAATTCTGAGAGACATGAGCCAAAAAAAAAAAAAAAAACAAAGAGAAGCACAAGGCTCTTTGCAACTGTTGATTCCATCGGCAAAACAGCTTTTACAACATTTTTTTTTCTTTCACAGTGAAATTTGTGCATACGTATCCCATCCCTCTATTTTTTATTAATCTTCTACTTTGAGCCACAGCCAAAATAAGACCCCCGGAAAATCTCAGAGAAAAATAAATATATAAGGAAAATTAAACATTGATGATGTTGATTGATTGATTTTACCTCAAAAACAAACTCAAGAGGCCATCATACTTTTGTCGTAGTCTTCCTATGGAAAAAAGACGTATTTTTTTTTTTAGGTGTGGTGGCTAAACCAAGGCCTGACGGAACCGTTGATATGGCCGTTTGAGTGAACCCCTGAACCATTAGGAACAAGCTGAGGTGGCAAACCGATCGCCATTGGAGGAAGCTGAGGCGGTGTAGTCGGGTAAAGTGTGTGACCCTGAGGGAGACCATGTGATAAAGTGTGTCCCTTACGTTGTTGAAGGGCATGTATCTGTCTTAGCCCTTCCTCATGGATCCGAGCTATTGTGTCCAGTTCCTTCATCGATAGAGACTCTAAATTGGCACCGTACAGTGGCGCATGTCTTGAAATCTCTTCTCGAAGTGAGGATTCTAGTGTGTGGATGTATTGCTGTTGAAAAGTATCATCACATCAGAGGAGTTTAAGTGAGCTCTAAAACGAGAAACGCAGAAATAGAAAACATATATCTGTTCTGTCTCTATCAAACCTGGCAAGCTTGGAGTTTGGATTCCATTCCATCAATGTAAGCTTCACACCGAGCAATCTGATCTTCTTTCTCTCGTTTCTCTTCTTTTGTCTGCCCTACTGTCTGTGTCAGTTGCCTGATTTGATCCTCAAGTGACTTGCGTAAGTCCTCCCGAGTTACATTTTCAGTAGCATACCGTTTCAACTCTTCTTCAAATCTTTTCCGAGCTGCCTCTGTTACCTTTAGCTTCTCAGTTAGAGCACTTTTCTCTTTTCCTACCTTCTGTATTTTTAACAAAGAAAATGGCATCACTTGTTAAGTGAGATATTCAATTTGCCGTAATTATAAAATATCTGATCATTATTCATTTTCTGCAACCATATTCTCCACATTTTATTTCAAGTCCGTACCTTAAGTTCATCACGCTTTCGAGTTTTTAGCAAAGCAAGTTGCGTCTCTGCTTCGTGAAGGCGATCCAAAAGAGTTTTCTTCTCAGACGAGAGCTTATCTATCTCATCTTGACGTTCTGATCGGATCCATTCCAGCTGACTCTCTACATCCCGAAACTGTTCTACCAGATCCTTCTTTTCTCTAGCAAAGCGGTCAATCTCAGCTTTCATTTCAGACTGCCATTTGATACACAGTATTAGTAAGGGTATGATCACAGAATGCCAAACACTTCCAGCATCATCACACTCTCACAGCAGACAAAATGAAGTAAGCACATACCTTAAGACGGGTGTTTGCAGCCTCAGATTCACTTAATTTTTGTGTGATGCTAGATTTCTCCTTCATCATAGATTGAATCTCCGTCTTCTTTTCTTCCTTCAACCGGACAAGCTCTTCCTTGTTTGCACGCAATTGATGCCACAGGGCTGCCCTGTCAATATTTGCATGTTCCACAGCCTTTTTCAGCATGGCTAAAACGGGTCTAGCAACCTCTTGCTCTTGAAAAATCAGAATAGCTAGAATCTCCAAGTCTAAGTCTAAATCGTGGCTGCTACTCGTAGGGCTGGTGAATCTATCTACAAGTCTCCTTAGCATTTGAACCCTAAAGGGCTGATCCGGAAACCATTTGAATAATATTGTGTATAGCATTTTCACAAATCCCCTCACTTGAGGATCTCTAGAATGAGTTAATGTCTCAGCAAGATTAAGGATTGTCCTGAAATCAATCCCTCCAGTGGCTGGTTGCTCACTAGCCTCTCCCTCCAATACAGGATCTTGATGCTTAAAAGAAGCTTCCCCACTTGTAGCATTCAGAACTGGGCCCTCAACACGTTGTTTTTCAAGGACCATGGCAACAGCCTGAGCAACAATGGCTCCACGAGCAACAGCTCTTTCGAGCGTTTGAGATGCCTCTTCAGCTAGGCTCGATATGGACAACATTTCCAGCAGAATGTAGACATCAAAAAACTGCCTATTTGCATAGAATTCATGTTCATCCATCAAATCCGCCATTTCGGAGGCAGTCTCATTTTCGCCAATCAGAAATGGCCCGCAGGGTAATGTTGCAAAATTGCCAACTGGACTGTCGTCACTATTGATGTCCCGAAGTATCATTTCAGCAATATCAGGCCAACTGTGTACAGTTTTACTTAAATAGTCAAGGACGCAAAGAGACACATCAGCACCCAGATTTTTGAGCCGTTCACGCACTGCACTTACCTGTTTAAGGAAAATATAAGGTTAGCCGAGATTAGGAAAATATTTACTCACAACAAAGAAGAAAAACTGAGACATGAATGCTTACGGCTTCAGGTAGGTGTTGGCACTGGGAGGCAGTCTTAAATGTAAAATGAATGCCCGCCACAAGCGTATCCTCATTTGAGTCATTCAGAAGCTCAAATGACTGAATAAGTAAGTGCTCCCACACTTCACTGTCACATTCTAACTGGGTAAGAGCATTGTATACCTGTTCCAAAGAAAAGCGTCAGATGGAGGAGATGTTCAAACATCTGGATCATGATAAGAACTTACACTCTCTCATGCATTCCCCTAGGCCTCCAACATACAAAAAAAGAGTACAAGAAGGGAAAGAAAGGCTATAGAGAGACTACGTACTGGTTCACGCAACGCTNATCACTCTCTAAATATATGCATATGGTGTCAAAGGACTCGTATACACCTGCATTATACAAGCACACATTAAGCAATTGTAGTTCATAAACATTAATAATCGAAGATGGTAGATAAGGAAAAAGTCTAACCACTCACCAATCCGGAGTTCACACCCACCAGCCTGAAAGAATTTGCTAAAAATCTTTCGTGTTTCCATTATTTCCTTGAAGGCTAAGAAATTTTCCACTTTCCAAGTAAATGAACTTTTTTTTACGTTATTCTCATTCTGTGAAACTGAATTAGCTGATTCCGCATCCACGTACTCTTTTGTTAAAGATGTCTCTTTTAATATAAGAACCTCAGCGGAGAATACAACAGTGTCTTGAACCAGAAATCCAGAGTCTTGATCAAACAAACTAGTAAGTGTCACAAATTCACGCCAACCCCAATCCTTTGCAGCTTTCGAGTAACGATTCTGAGATTCCTTTGTCACCGACTTCTCCTCCAATCTCTGGTTCACAACTGATAGTCGGTGGCTAACAAAACAGCTCCAATCACTTGAGCTTCGTGAATCTGTCACTTCAAGAAATACAGAAAGATGGCATGGTGGCTGGGACTGCCCTGAGGCCATAAGAGTAAGACCATCAGTTCAGATATTGAACTCTACAAATGCAGCAATCAGACAACTCATTAAGAAGGAAAAGCAGAATTTTTGGAACCGAGCTAAAACAGCATAGCATAAAAANTGATTTTCCCCGAACGTGAGATGGAATCCAGCTCGGGAAAGAAAATCCCGGAATGTATCTTCCTCATCTCCGCTTATGCCCTCACTCTCCTCAGAATCAATAATATCATCAGGATCAGTGGTTAAGGCATCTTGGTCATCATCTGAAGCCAGTACCTGGCAAAAGAATAGACCAGACATAGCATCCATAATGTAAGATCAATAATATAAAAGGTCTCCAAGTGTGCAAGAAAGTAAGGAAAAAACTCCATGATGCAGAAGATATATATACAAAGGAAGTTCGTATTAACTTGTTTATAGATAAATGGAGCATAAACTCACCTCTAAGTCCGAAAACTCAAACCAAGGACAACAATCCAATATTTCACACACAAAAACAACAGTGTCACGCACAAGAAACCCAGCATCAGCCTCCAACATGTCAGACACCTTCATAAACTGTAGAACAGAATTATTCCATGTCTTGGTACATATAGATGACTCCTTCCACACACTTTTGACCGGATTCTTTTGGTTCAGAATACCCATTTTGTACTTAACCCAAAAATTATTGTCCACATCTGTACCCGCAGATTGGTCACTCTCTAAATATATGCATATGGTATCAAAGGACTCGTATACACCTGCATTAAACAAAGCACACATTAAGCAATTGTAGTTCATAAACATTAATAATCGAAGATGGTAGATAAGGAAAAAGTCTAACCACTCACCAATCCGGAGTTCACACCCACCAGCCTGAAAGAATTTGCTAAAAATCTTTCGTGTTTCCATTATTTCCTTGAAGGCTAAGAAATTTTCCACTTTCCAAGTAAATGAACTTTTTTTTACGTTGTTCTCATTCTGTGAAACTGAATTAGTTGATTCCGCATCCACGTATTCTTTTGTTAAAGATGTCTCTTTTAATATAAGAACCTCAGCGGAGAA
>NC_025693.1:34138474-34143970 GCF_000633955.1 Camelina sativa
ATCCATTTGCCAAAGATCCCACGAGAGGTTGACCGCGAGAGAGAGAATGACCCGAACGGTATGGAGCTTGGCCACCGGGGCGAATGTCTCCATGTACTCATCACCATATGTTTGGGTAAAACCACGGGCGACCAGGCGAGCCTTGTGGCGTTCAATGGCGCCTGTACTCAAGAACTTGATGGAGAACACCCATTTGGAGCTCACAGCCCTTTTGCCTTTGGGAAGGTCAGCCTCATCCCACGTGTGGTTCCGGATCATGGCACCAGTTTCGTCTTTGACAGCATCTAAACACTCTTGGTGTGCCTTAGCCTCATCATAAGTTCGAGGAACCCAATGAGCATCGACTTGGCCAAAGAAAGCTTGGTGCTCGACCGGAAGCAGCTCAAGCGAACAAACGGCCTGAACAGGATGTGCAACGGCCTGGCTGTTGTAGTAGACTCGTTTGTCCTTCCATGTGGACGGGTGAGACTGAACACGTTCACTCCTGCGTAGACCTGGTTGAGAAGGCAGCTCTATTGGGTGTAAGTCAACCGTGTCACTGGCCGTGGAAGCCGCTTCCTGGTGGTCCTCAGTAGGCGTTAAGGAGACACCATGGGGTCCAGCCAGCGAAGTTGGCACAGGAGGAACATGATCTGAAGGCAATTCATCCGCGGGGACGTCCGCGGGGTCCGGCCCATTCTCTATACTGGTCGGACTTGACTCGAGCCGTGTAGGGGCAGGCGGTGGAGACGAATTCCCAAGGTGATCAAGGAGGAATTTTAGGCTAGAGGCCCGGTCATTCGGTGAAGAGGAGAGGTCTTTGAGGCTGTTCCAGTCCTTGTTGTCGAAATAGCCAACATTTTCCATGAAGCGAACATCTCGAGAAACATACAAACGACTTGTCGTTGGATCATAGCACTTGTATCCCTTTTGAGTCGTGGTATAGCCGATGAACATGCACCTCACGCTTTTAGGATCAAGCTTACTCCGTTGTTCCCCTGGTACAAACACGAAACAAACACAACCGAATACACGTAAGTGATCTAGGGATGGTTTAAATTTGTTCAATACCTCAAACGGCGACAAGTCACTAAGGACTTTGGTTGGTGTTCGGTTAATCAAGTAACACGCCATCATCACGGCATCTCCCCAATATCATCTTGTGACGTGTGAGTGGAACATCATGGACCGTCCAACATCCATGAGGTGTCGGTTCTTCCTCTCGGCCACACCATTTTGTTGGGGTGTATATGGACAGCTTGTTTGGTGTAAAATGCCATGCTTAGCCAAATGTTCTTTGAACTTGTGACTTGTATATTCTCCACCATTGTCTGACCTAAGTATCTTAATTTTAGCATTGAAATGATTAGTAACATAATTTTGGAAATTTATGAATGCATCAAACACTCTATCCTTTGATGGTAACAAAGTAATCCATGTGTACTTAGATTTTTCATCAATAAAAGTCACAAAGTATTTGTTATTATCTCTAGAAAGACATGGTGAAGTCCACACATCAGAATGCACTAGATCAAAGCAATGCTCATAAATAGTATTAGACTTAGGGAAAATAGATTTGCAATGTTTACCAAGAATACAAGACTCACACATTGAGTTATCAAAAGAAACATTTGGTAACATTAAAGCAAGAGCCCTAGAATGAGGGTGGCCTAGTCTAGCATGCCACACACTGTCCGAATTAACAACAAAACAAGACTTAATAGAAGTAGATAAGCTAGGTGAGGGTTTCTCTAGGACATAAAGATCTCCATTCCCTTGTCCTTCTCCAAGAACTTTCCCAGTCTCAATATCCTGAAAATGAACACTATTAGGACCAAAGATTGCATAACAATTCAAATCATTAGTAGCCCTCTTAACTGATAGAAGATTAGAAGTGAAGGTAGGCATAAAGAAAGCTTTTGAGGTCTTATCAAATAGTTTCAAATCCCCTATCCCTTTCACAGGTATTTGTTCTCCATTAGCAATAATAACATTCCCTAAAGCCGGTTTTATGTTGTTAATTAAACTAGGGTTACTAATCATGTGATGAGAAGCCCCTGAGTCAACAACAAGAGATTTACTAGGCTTAGAGGTAAAGAGAGAGATACCAGACTCCTTGAGGGAAGCAATGGAGCGAATGAGTTCTTCTAGGTCTGATTTCCTCACCACTTCTCCATAGGCTGCGGTCATGGCCGCCTCATCTCCTTGCTTGGATGAACCGGCTCCCTTGTCGTTAGATGCTTCCTTTGATAGGTTAGCCTTAAACTTGGCCGGTTTGAGATGGGGATGGAGAATCCAGCACTTGTCTTTCATATGACCTCGCCTCTTGCAATGGTCACATATCCACACCTTCCTATCCTCTTGTTTGTACACTCCTTTGTTCGCTGTAACAAGCTCCCCCTTGCCGCTAAATAAGTCAAATGATCCTTGTTCTCTTTGGATTTGAGAGCAGATGTCTTCAAAGGAGGGTAGCTTCTCAGCCCTGAGGATGTGCTTCAAGAGGTCATTGAAAGATGGGTTTAAGGTAAGGAGAAGTCCAAAGACCTTGTCTTGCTCCTTCCTTTCGGTCAGCACCATCGGATCGAGTGTACTTGGCCGTAACATGTCGAGTTCGCACCATAGTGCTCGAAACTTCCCAAGATGTTTAGTGAACTCCATATCATCTTGATTGAGCTCATTTATAGCCTTCTTGACTTCAAAGACTCTAGTCAAGTTAGAGACATTACCATAAACACCTTTAAGTGTTTCCCAAAGCTCCTTGGTCGTTTCACAATAGGAGTAGGCTTCAAGGATTGATGTGTCAAGAGAGTTTTGGAGAACAGATAGAACAACCTGGTCTTCTTGAAACCACTTGGCCTTCCTCTCGCTCTCTTCCTCTACTTCCACCTCGGAAGCGCCTTCATCTTCTCCTTTGAGGTTTTGCTTTGGAACATAGTCAGTTTCGACATGACTCCAAAGGCCACGAACTCCAAGGGCGGTTCTTGTGGTTCTCGTCCACAGCAGGTAGTTTGTTCCCTTAAGAACAATCGGAGTAAGAATGGGTTTGGCGTTTTCCATGGTTTAAATGTTATGGACCGTTGGATAAACCGTTTACCCGGAGAGTAAAAGAAGAAAAGACTAAGAAACGAGTGAACAGAGATGAAGAATGGAAGAATAGGAGAAATAGATTGTCAAGAACGACAACCTAGCTATGATACCATGTTAGAATAAGCGGAAGACTTAAGAGAATAAGAGAGGTTTTGATGTTGTAAGGTTAAACGAGAGAGAGAGATAAATGTGTAACAAAGAGAATGATCGAATGAACTAGAATAGAATATTTCTTATGTTGTTTACAAGACTAGATATAGTGAAAACAAAAGGAATTAGCCGTTAGGCACAAGAGAAAAGAAGAGAGCCACTTGTGTGGTCCATGGTCCAACATTAATGAGGTGAAAGCGACATGTCCCTGTTGGTTTGAATTGTGGAGTCAACCACCAAGCCGCCAAATGCACAAGTGATTCTTCCTCCATTCGAGATCCTTCTTTCTCGTGGGCTTCTAGGGCCGCCTCTTCCTTATTTCTCCCTTATGGCCTGATGGCCTCATGGCCTAGGCTATCCGGACCGTACGGACGGCCTAACACATAACCGGACCATACGGACGGCCTAACACAGAATCGGCCATGGTCAATAACACCTTTGTTACTGTTCCTAGGGTCAAAATGTGTAACAATCGAATCCATTTGAATAATTGTAAGAGTTTGGGATAAATTTGAAGTGTTTAGACAACACTTAAACCTCTTTTATCCCAAAACAAGCTTAAGCCGAGAAAAAAGGCTAAAACCGAGAAAACAATGATTCGAAGCAGTAAACAGTTTTGTTACTGTTTATAGGGTCAATATATGTAAAGATCCAATGCATTTGACTAATTATAAGAGTTCGGGTTGAATTTGGAATGTTTAGACAACACTTATACCCATTTTGTCCCGAAACAGGCTAAAACCGAGAAAACATTGATTCTAAGCAGTAAACAGCTTTGTTACTGTTTCTAGGGTCAGAATGTGTGACAATCCAATGCATTTGACTAATTGTAAGAGTTCGGGATGAATTTGGAGTGTTTAGACAACACTTAAACCCGTTTTATCCCAAAACAGGCTTAAACCGAGAAAACAGGCTAAAACCGAGAGAAAACATTGATTCGAAGCAGTAAACAGCTATGTTACTCTTTCTAGGGTCAAAATATGTAACAATCCAATGCATTTGACTAATTATAAGAGTTCGGGTTGAATTTGGAGTGTTTAGACACCACTTTTACCCATTTTGTCCCGAAACAGGCTAAAACCGAGAAAACATTGATTCGAAGCAGTAAACAGCTTTGTTACTGTTTCTAGGGTCAGAATGTGTGACAATCCAATGCATTTGACTAATTGTAAGAGTTCGGGATGAATTTGGAGTGTTTAGACAACACTTAAACCCGTTTTATCCCAAAACAGGCTTAAACCGAGAAAACAGGCTAAAACCGAGAGAAAACATTGATTCGAAGCAGTAAACAGCTATGTTACTCTTTCTAGGGTCAAAATATGTAACAATCCAATGCATTTGACTAATTATAAGAGTTCGGGTTGAATTTGGAGTGTTTAGACAACACTTATACCCATTTTGTCCCAAAACAGGCTAAAACTGAGAAAACATTGATTCAAAGCAGTAAACAGCTTTGTTACTGTTTCTAGGGTCAGAATGTATAATAATCCAATGCAATTGACTAATTATAAGAGTTCGGGTTGAATTTGAAGTGTTTAGACAACAATTATACCCATTTTGTCCCGAAACAAGCTATAACCGAGAAAACATTGATTTGAAGCAGTAAACAGCTTTGTTACTGTTTCTAGGGTCAGAATGTGTGACAATCCAATGCATTTGACTAATTGTAAGAGTTTGGGATGAATTTGAAGTGTTTAGACAATAATTATACCCATTTTGTCCCGGAACAAGCTAAAACAAAGAAAACATTGATTTGCAGTAGTAAACAGCTATGTTACTGTTTCTAGGGTCAGAATGTGTGACAATCCAATGCATTTGACTAAGTTTGGGATGAATTTGAAGTGTTTAGACAAAAATTATACCCATTTTATCCCGAAACATGCTAAAACCAAGAAAACTTTGATTTGAAGCAGTAACAGATTTGTTACTGTTTATAGGGTCAGAATATGTGACAATCCAATGCATTTGACTAATTGTAAGAGTTTGGGATGAATTTGGGTTGTTTAGACAACCTGTTTTATCCCAAAACAGGTTTAAACCGAGAAAACTGGCTAAAGCCAAGAAAACATTGATTCAAAGAAGTAAACACCTTTGTTACTGTTCCTAGGGTCAAAATGTGTTACAATCGAATCCATTTGAATAATTGTAAGAGTTTGGGATGAATTTGAAGTGTTTAGACAACACTTAAACTCTTTTATCCCAAAACATGCTTAAGCCGGGAAAACAGGCTAAAACCGAGAAAACATTGATTCGAAGCAGTAAACAGTTTTGTTACTGTTT
>NC_025693.1:34145429-34146021 GCF_000633955.1 Camelina sativa
TCCATGGGTGCCCGTGGTTGGCCTTCTTGTGCCCGAATGCTCTCCCCCTTTCGCTTGAGCTGGTAGTCCTCATCAAGTGGTGTAGGAGCCGGAGACACACCAAGCTTGCCCGTTTCAGCCAACAAATCAAGGGTATATTTGCGTTGAGAGAGGAAGAGCCCTTCCAGAGATCGATAGATTTCAATGCCAAGGAATTATTTGAGTTCCCCTAGGTCCTTAATATCAAAGGCAGATTTGAGGGACTGTTTGGTGTCTTCAATACCAGCCTTATCATCGCCAGTCACAATGATGTCGTCGACATTAATAAGCACCACCACAAGGCCAAGAGATGTTTGAAGTGTAAAAAGAGTGTGATCGGCCTCCGATCGATGAAAACCCTGAGTCTTGAGGGTGGAGCTCAGTTTGTGATACCAGGCACGCGGGGACTGTTTGAGTCCATAGATGGCCTTACGAAGCCGCAAGACTTTCCCGGGAGCGACCAAGTCTTCAAGGCCCGGAGGAGGCGTCATATAAACTTCTTCGTCTAATTCGCCTTGAAGAAACGCGTTCTTGACATCCATCTGCCATAAATCCCATGAGAGGTTGACGGCAA
>NC_025693.1:34146078-34147337 GCF_000633955.1 Camelina sativa
TAAAACCAAGAAAACATTGATTCAAAGCAGTAAACAGCTTTGCTACTGCTTTTAGGGTCAGAATGTGTGACAATTCAATGCTCTTGACTAATTGTAAGAGTTTTAGATGAATTAGGAGTGTTTAGACAACACTTAAACCTGTTTTATCCCAAAACACGCTTAAACCGAGAAAACAGGCTAAAACAGAGAAAATATTGATTCGAAGGAGTAAACAGCTTTGTGTTAGAATTAGCAAAAGACTTGCGGGCTTAGAAGAATAGAGTTGAGAGAGAGAGATTAGATATTAGGTGAACAAAGAGAATAAGAAGAAGAAGAATAGGTTCCACTAGAATAGAATAGTACAAATGTTGTCTTACAGCCTTTAAATAGACAATAGAAGTAGGGCAACCTTCCTAAGACAAGAATAGAAACAAGTGATAGTGACATTAGGAGAGAGGTGTATGCGACCAAGGTGATAGTGACCCATCCGTTGGCTTAAGAGAACATGTGACTTCTTCCTCTTCTCACTCCAACGGCTAGAATAGATGATTCTAGACCTCTTGTATGGGCCGAGCACACACACACTCCTCTTGTCTCGTTATTTTGGCCCATGTGACATTGAGTGTGGTCCGGTGTCCGTACGGTACGGTCCTATGTCCGTACGGTCACCTTGTCCGTACGGTCACCTTGATCAATACTCCCCCTCAAGCTTAGCCAAATGCACTGGCTAAGCTTGGAACCCGTGAAGCAGCACCTCATTAAAAACCTTGACTTAGAAAACCTCATGGGACAAAACTAAGTCAAGGGAAAAAGAGTGTGCTGTCCACGGATTAGAGAAGATGATCAAGGTCTTGTGATGTCTACAAGTCCTAGTTTGTTATGAATATAGTCACAAACCTTAGGACTCGCAGACTTGGTGAATATATCAGCCAATTGATCTTGACTCCGAGTATGACACGGTAATACCACACCTTCCTCAATCTTCTCCCGAACCTTGTGGTAATCGCTTTCAATGTGTTTAGTTCTCTCATGGAAAACAGAAATTGTGGCTATGTGGATTGCAGCCTCATTATCACAATGCATAGTGATCGGTTGCTTTGAGTCAATACCAAGATCTTTGAGCAGCCCCTTTAACCAAGTCAACTCGTTTGTTAGCTTCCGCATTGCTCGATACTCGGCATCCGTGCTTGAACAAGATACCACCTTTTGCTTCTTAGACTTCCATGTAACTATATTTCCACCAACGAAAGTACAATATCCAGTGGTTGACCTCCTATCCA
>NC_025693.1:34147397-34147908 GCF_000633955.1 Camelina sativa
GGGGGCTGAAAAATCGAAACAATCCTCGGCGAGTAGGCGGGAGTAAAGGTGCCCCACCAGTAGGTTATCCTATATAGGGAACAACTTTGGTAGGAGGTAATGATGACTGATATAAATTAAAATAACTTGTTACAACAACCGTTGTTTGGTTGTAATTTTTTTGGAGATAAACTGAGTATAAGCAGATGACACCTACGAATATTATTTACGATTCCCTTCTAAACGCATATTGTAGATTGTGCATAACTCATGCTTTGACGTAATAATTGATCGAGTGATTATGCAATGGCTTGATTTATTCCTGTACATGTAATACTAGTACGCATGCATTCGTGAAACTCCATTCCTGGAAATAACATATGTATGTCGTAGAACACTCACATGTACCCTACGTTATGCATTTGTGGGTTTCCGTTGTCCCTGTTCCAGGTTCTTTTGTACAAGTTTGACATACAGGTTCTTCGATATATGGAAAACGTTAACGGACCGCTAGTGGTGGTTACGGAAGGAA
>NC_025693.1:34147968-34148604 GCF_000633955.1 Camelina sativa
TTACATATTATTTTCTACATACTTATAGTTTATTCAACTATTTTTAAGGAAAAAAAAGTTAAATGGGTTGAATCAAAATGCACCCATAAATATTGAATCATACGTGTTTAAATGTTTTGTCATTTTAATTTGAATATGACTTCAGAAGAGATTTTCATTTAAAACCATACTATATGAAAGTTTATTATTATCTTTGAATAATAAAAAAGAGTAGTATTTGTATTTGTCTCATAGATAGCAACGTCACTAGAGCATCTCCAATGACTAGATACTCATTAATATAATAATATTATTTTTAGTTTATTTTTATTATTTAATTAAATTTTAAATGAAAAATAAAAATTAACAAATTGGAATAAGACATGTGGCATTTGGGTTTAACCCTTGTTTATAAAAATGAGAAACTTAAGAACCCATCTCTATTCTCTTTCTTTCATTTTAATTATTTTTGATGATTTGATGTTAAGAAACTCACTTAAAAGCCCCTTCATTGGAAGTGCTATTATGATTACAAAATGTATCCAATATTGCAATTAAATTTTAGACACAAAACTAGATTTCCTAACCTCCACCAATCGTTATACGGCGCCTTCTCCATTGATTAGTGGCAATGTGCCTCCAAAATTAGTCAGTAGC
>NC_025693.1:34148664-34153916 GCF_000633955.1 Camelina sativa
AGTGGAGAGAGGCCTTGGTGGCCTGGACGCCCTCCTTGTCATCACCAAAGACAATATATGTAACAATCCAATGCATTTGACTAATTATAAGAGTTCAGGTTGAATTTGGAATGTTTAGACAACACTTATACCTATTTTGTCCCAAAACAGGCTAAAACTGAGAAAACATTGATTCAAAACAGTAAACAGCTTTGTTACTGATTCTAGGGTCAGAATGTATAATAATCCTATGCAATTGACTAATTATAAGAGTTCGGGTTGAATTTGAAGTGTTTAGACAACAATTATACCCATTTTGTCCCGAAACAAGCTATAACCGAGAAAACATTGATTTGAAGTAGTAAACAGCTTTGTTACTGTTTCTAGGGTCAGAATGTGTGACAATCCAATGCATTTGACTAATTGTAAGAGTTTGGGATGAATTTGAAGTGTTTAGACAACAATTAAACCCATTTTGTCCCGAAACAAGCTAAAACAAAGAAAACATTGATTTGAAGTAGTAAACAGCTTTGTTACTGTTTCTAGGGTCAGAATGTGTGACAATCCAATGCATTTGACTAATTGTAAGAGTTTGGGATGAATTTGAAGTGTTTAGACAACAATTATACCCATTTTGTCCCGAAACAAGCTAAAACAAAGAAAACATTGATTTGAAGTAGTAAACAGCTTTGTTACTGTTTCTAGGGTCAGAATGTGTGACAATCCAATGCATTTGACTAATTGTAAGAGTTTGGGATGAATTTGAAATGTTTAGACAACACTTAAACTTGTTTTATCCCAAAACAAGCTTAAGCCGAGAAAACAGGCTAAAACCGAGAAAACATTAATTCGAAGCAGTAAACAGTTTTGTTACTGTTTATAGGGTCAATATATGTAACAATCCAATGCATTTGACTAATTATAAGAGTTCAGGTTGAATTTGGAATGTTTAGACAACACTTATACCCATTTTGTCCCAAAACAGGCTAAAACTGAGAAAACATTGATTCAAAGCAGTAAACAGCTTTGTTACTGTTTCTAGGGTCAGAATGTATAATAATCCAATGCAATTGACTAATTATAAGAGTTCGGGTTGAATTTGAAGTGTTTAGACAACAATTATACCCATTTTGTCCCGAAACAAGCTATAACCGAGAAAACATTGATTTGAAGTAGTAAACAGCTTTGTTACTGTTTCTAGGGTCAGAATGTGTGACAATCCAATGCATTTGACTAATTGTAAGAGTTTGGGATGAATTTGAAGTGTTTAGACAACAATTATACCCATTTTGTCCCGAAACAAGCTAAAACAAAGAAAACATTGATTTGAAGTAGTAAACAGCTTTGTTACTGTTTCTAGGGTCAGAATGTGTGACAATCCAATGCATTTGACTAATTGTAAGAGTTTGGGATGAATTTGAAGTGTTTAGACAACAATTATACCCATTTTGTCCCGAAACAAGCTAAAACAAAGAAAACATTGATTTGAAGTAGTAAACAGCTTTGTTACTGTTTCTAGGGTCAGAATGTGTGACAATCCAATGCATTTGACTAATTGTAAGAGTTTGGGATGAATTTGAAATGTTTAGACAACACTTAAACTTGTTTTATCCCAAAACAAGCTTAAGCCGAGAAAACAGGCTAAAACCGAGAAAACATCAATTCGAAGCAGTAAACAGTTTTGCTACTGTTTATAGGGTCAATATATGTAACAATCCAATGCATTTGACTAATTATAAGAGTTCAGGTTGAATTTGGAATGTTTAGACAACACTTATACCCATTTTGTCTCAAAACAGGCTAAAACTGAGAAAACATTGATTCAAAGCAGTAAACAGCTTTGTTACTGTTTCTAGGGTCAGAATGTATAATAATCCAATGGAATTGCCTAATTATAAGTGTGTAATATATTGAGGGAAAAAGAGTGTAATGGTCATGGCCAGACGACTTGAGATCAAGGGTGTGTTAGGTCCACAAGTCCAAGCTTGTTGTGAATGTGAGCACAGACTTGATGACTTGCGGCCTTGGTAAAGATATCTGCCAGTTGATCCTTGCTTGGTGTGTAATAGGGTAGTGTAACTCCTTCTTCATTCTTCTCACGAACTTTGTGACAATCCAATTCGATGTGCTTAGTCCTTTCATGAAAGACTGAGTTCGTTGCAATGTGAATGGCTGCTTGGTTGTCGTAGTGCATGGGAATAGGGGTGTTCACGCTGATGCCGAGCTCTTCAATTAGACCATTGAGCCATGTAAGTTCGGTTGTGAGCTTCCTCATTGCTCTATACTCTGATTCGGCACTTGACATTGACACTACCTTTTGCTTCTTCGACTTCCAAGTAACAAGATTGCCTCCTATGAATGTGCAATAGCCGGTTATTGACTTCCTATCTGTCTTATCACCACCCCAATCAGCATCACAATAGCCCACAAGGTCGGTGTTTGAATTCATTCCCATCCAAATGCCTTGCCCAGGGCTCCCTTTGAGATAATGTAGTATTCTCTCCAATAGACTCCAATGATATGTTGTAGGGTTCTTCATGTATTGGCTTACCTGATTCACAGCATAGCAAATGTCAGGTCTAGTGAGTGTTAAATAGATTAACTTACCTACAAGACGACGGTAGCGAGAGGGATTATCATGAGGAGGATCCTTTCTCTCCCCCTTTCGCTCAGGTTGGTAACCATCTGGAAGTGGTGTGTCCACAGACTTTGCTCCTAGTTTCCCTGTCTCACATAGTAAATCAAGGGTGTATTTTCTTTGAGAAAGAAAGAGACCTTCCGGAGAACGGTAGACTTCAATCCCAAGAAAATACTTGAGTTCTCCAAGATCTTTTATATCAAACACTGAATTCAAATGAGCTTTAACTTCTTTAATACCTTCTTGGTTGTCTCCTGTGATGATTAGATCATCTACATATATGAGAACAACCACTATACCTTTAGCATTTTGTAGTGTGAATAGGGTAGCATCCGAGTGTGATCTCTTGAACCCATGATCTTTTAGTGTGGAGCTAAGTTTATGGTACCAGGCTCTCGGTGACCGTTTTAAACCATATATTGCTTTCCTTAAGCGCAAAACCTTTCCAGGTTTGATCGTTTCTTCAAGACCAGGCGGTGGTGTCATATACACTTCTTCCTCTAATTCTCCTTGTAAGAAGGCGTTTTTGACATCCATCTGCCATAGGTCCCAAGACAGATTCATAGCAATAGGGAGGATAACCCTTACAGTCGAGAGCTTAGCTACCGGTGCAAAAGTGTCCTTATAGTCTTCTCCGTATGTTTGAGTAAAGCCCCTTGCTACCAGTCTAGCTTTGTACCTTTCTATATCTCCATTGCTTAAGAACTTGATTGTAAAGACCCACTTGGAACTCACGGCTTTCTTGCCCGGAGGAAGTTCGGCTTCGTCCCATGTATGGTTTCGGTTCATAGCTCCCATTTCATCATTGACTGCATCCAACCACACTTTACTCTCCTTGGCTTCTTCATACGTTTGTGGTATATGGTGCTCATCTATTTTCCCGAGAAAAGCTTGGTGATCGTTCGGTAGAAGAACAAGTGAGCAGACGGCTTGAATTGGATGAGCAATGGCCTCATTGTTATAGTAGACTCTTTTGTCTTTCCATGTTGATGGATGTGACCTGATTCTAGTGCTACGTCTCGGTTGCGGAGGCGGATCGATCTGATCGGTTGAGATAGAAGACGGCTCTGACGGCTCTATTGTCTCTACTTCTTCTTCGATCATGGTGTTCTCCCCCTCCGGCTCAGGAACCATAGGATCGTGCGACTCGTTCATCGAAGGTTGAGGTAGATTCGTGTTTGTCTCGCCGGTTGAGTCAGGTGTAGAATCCTGGGACATCGTTGTGTTTGTAGTTGATGGTGCACCAAGATGATCTAGAAGGAACCGAAGGCTGGTTGACTGATCATTAGGGGTTGCAAGGTCCTTAAGATCATCCCAATCTTTCTTTTGATAGTATCCTTGTTCCTCAAGGAACTTGACATCACGAGACACCCAAGTGCGCTTGTTGATAGGATCGAAGCATTTGTATCCCTTTTGAGTTATCGAATAGCCTAGGAAGATACATTTTATGCTCTTAGCTTCTAGTTTGTTTCTGAGTTCCCCCGGCACTAATACAAAACAAACACACCCAAATACTTTTAGATGACTAATGGATGGTTTAAATTGATTTAATACCTCAAATGGAGAACGATCATCTAAGATCTTTGTTGGGATTCGATTGATGAGATAACATGCTGTCATCACGGCATCTCCCCAATATTTCCTAGGAACATTGGTGTGAAACATCATTGATCTCGCCACCTCCATCAAATGTCGGTTCTTTCTTTCAGCCACTTCGTTCTGTTGGGGGGTATATGGACAGCTTGTTTGATGTATAATGCCATGCTTTGCTAGGTGTTCTTTGAATCGATTGCTAGTATACTCGCCTCCATTATCTGTTCTAAATATTTTAATCTTAGCATTAAATTGGTTAGTAACATAATTTTGGAAGTTAGTGAAGGCATCAATCACTCTATCCTTGGAAGGAAGTAAAGTAACCCAAGTATACTTTGATTTTTCATCTATGAAAGTCACAAAATACTTGTTGTTATCCCTAGAGGCACAAGGTGATGTCCAAACATCAGAATGAACTAAGTTAAAGCATTTTTCATAAAAGGTGGTAGACTTAGAAAATACTGTCTTACAATGTTTGCCAAGGATACAAGCTTCACAACTAGAGTGATCAAAAGAAACATTAGGTATCATCAATTCAAGAGCTCTAGAATGAGGATGACCTAATCTAGCATGCCACATAACATTAAAGGAAACACCAAGATGAGAACTAAGAGAAAATGATTTGGATGAGCTTGGTGAACTATCTTCAATAATATAGAGGTCATCTTTGGTTCCACCTTCACCAATCAGTTTTCCAGTCTCAATATCCTGAAAGTAAACATCATTAGGCCCAAATATAGCATAACAGTTAAGATCATTAGTGGCTCTCTTAACCGATAAGAGATTAGAGGTGAACTTAGGCATGTAAAATGCCTTAGACTCTTTATTAAACAGTTTCAGGTCACCTAATCCTTGAATTGGTATTCTATCTCCATTAGCAATTATAACATTACCTCTAGCTGGTTCTATGTTATTTAGCAAATTCGAGTTACTGATCATGTGATGGGAAGCACCCGAATCTACTATTAGAGAGCTATTAGGTTTTAAGGTGAAGAAGGTTTTACCACTCGGCTCCTTAAGTGCCAATGACTTAAAGAAGGCC
>NC_025693.1:34155347-34155833 GCF_000633955.1 Camelina sativa
GAGAGAGAGTCGTAAGAACACAAAGAATAAGAAAAAGAGAATATGACTTAGATTAGTTGTTTACAAATGTGTGTATAAGGCTTATTATAGCCATACAATCGACATATAGCCATTAGGGGAGCATTAATGAGGAAAGGGACATAAAGGAAGCTTCTCTCGATCAAGGGCATAGTGAAAGTGACGGGTCCGAGGTTTGACTTCTCTTAACCCACACATGTGACTCTTATCACCAACCATGCGCTAGGATACTTGAGATATTTTGTGTGCTGCCTCTTCTAGATCCTTCTTCCTACTAAACTTGCATCTCATATGGCCTCTTTAGTCCATCATTCTTGTTGGACCGTAGCCCATTCACCACACACTCGTACGGACGTCCGTACAGGTAATCGTACGAACACCCCTTAGTCGAATGTTCTTCTCTCCTTGATCAATATTATATCCATTTTGTCCCGAAACAAGCTATAACCGAGAAAACATTGATTTGAA
>NC_025693.1:34155893-34156867 GCF_000633955.1 Camelina sativa
AGTTAATAGCTTTGTTACTGTTACTAGGGTCAGAATGTGTGACAATCTAATGCATTGGACTAATTCTAGAGAACGGGATGAATTTGGGGTGTTTGGACAACACTAAACCCGTTTTTTCCCAAAACAGGCTTAATCCGAGAAAACAGGCTAAAACCGAGAAAACATTGATTCTAAGCAGTTAATAGCTTTGTTACTGTTACTAGGGTCAGAATGTGTGACAATCTAATGCATTGGACTAATTCTAGAGAACGGGATGAATTTGGGGTGTTTGGACAACACTAAACCCGTTTTTTCCCAAAACAGGCTTAATCCGAGAAAACAGGTTAAAACCGAGAGAAAAAATTTATTCCAAGCAGTAAACAGCTATGGAACACTTCCTAGGGTCAAAATATGTAACAATCCAATTCTGTTGACTAATTATAAGAGTTTGGGTTGAATTTAGAGTGTTTAGACAACACTTAAACCCGTTTTATCCCGAAACAGGCTTAATCCGAGAAAACAGGCTAAAACCAAGAGGAAACAAAGATTTGAAGTAGTAAACAGCTATGTTACTCTTTCTAGGGTCAAAAAATGTAACAATACAATGCATTTGACTAATTATAAGAGTTTTGGTTGAATTTGGAGTGTTTAGACAATACTTAAACCCGTTATATCCCAAAACAGGCTTAAAACCGAGAAAACATTGATTCTAAGCAGTTAATATATTTGTTACTGTTTCTAGGGTCATAATGTGTGACAATCCAATGCATTGGACTAATTTTAAGAGATCGGGATGAATTTGGAGTCTTTAGAAAACACTTAAACCCGTTTTTCCCAAAACAGGCTGAATCCGAGAAAACAGGCTAAAACCGAGAGAAAAAATTTATTCCAAGCAGTAAACAGCTACGGAACTCTTCCTAGGGTCAAAATATGTAACAATCAAATTCTATTGACTAATTATAAGAGTTTGGGTTGAATTTGGAGTGTTTAGACAA
>NC_025693.1:34158792-34169572 GCF_000633955.1 Camelina sativa
AATCCAATGCATTTGACTAATTGTAAGAGATCGGGATGAAATTGGAGTGTTTAGTAAACACTTAAACCCGTTTTTTCCCAAAACAGGCTTAATCCGAGAAAACAGGCTAAAACCGAGAGAAAAAATTTAATCCAAGCAGTAAACAGCTATGGAACTCTTCATAGGGTCAAAATATGTAACAATCCAATTCTATTGACTAATTATAAGAGTTCGGGTTGATTTTGGAGTTTTTAGACACCAGTTATACCCATTTTGTCCCAAAACAGGCTAAAACCGAGAGAAAAAATTTAATCCAAGCAGTAAACAGCTATGTTACTCTTTCTAGGGTCAAAATATCTAACAATCCAATGGATTTGACTAATTATAAGAGTTCGGGTTGATTTTGGAGTTTTTAGACACCAGTTATACCCATTTTGTCCCAAAACATGCTAAAACCGAGAAAACATTGATTTTAAGCAGTTAATAGCTTTGTTACTGTTTCTAGGGTCAGAATGTGTGAGAATCCAATGCATTGGACTAATTCTAGCGAATGGGATGAATTTGGGGTGTTTAGACAACACTTAAAACCGTTTTGTCCCAAAATAGGCTTAATCCAAGAAAACAGGCTAAAACCGAGAGAAAACATTTATAAGAAGCAGTAAACAGCTATGTTACTCTTTCAGGGGTCAAAATATGTAACAATCCAATGCATTTGACTAATTGTAAGAGATCGAGATGAATTTGGAGTGTTTAGAAAACACTTAAACCCGTTTTTCCCAAAACAGGCTTAATCCGAGAAAACAGGCTAAAACCAAGAGAAAAAATTTATTCCAAGCAGTAAACAGCTATGGAACTCTTCCTAGGGTCAAAATATGTAACAATCCAATTCTATTGACTAATTATAAGAGTTTGGGTTGAATTTGGAGTGTTTAGACAACACTTAAACCCGTTTTATCCCAAAACAGGCTTAAACCGAGAAAACAAGCCAAAACCGAGAGAGAACATTGATTTGAAGCAGTAAACAGCTATGTTACTCTTTCTAGGGTCAAAATATGTAACAATCCAATGCATTTGACTAATTATAAGAGTTCGGGTTGAATTTGGAGTGTTTACACACCAATTATACCCATTTTGTCCCAAAACAGGCTAAAACCGAGAAAACATTGATTCTAAGCAGTTAATAGCTTTGTTACTGTTTCTAGGGTCAGAATGTGTGACAATCCAATGCATTGGACTAATTCTAGCGAACGGGATGAATTTGGGGTGTTTAGACAACACCTAAACCCGTTTTTTCCCAAAACAGGCTTAATCCGAGAAAACAGGCTAAAACCGAGAGAAAACATTTATTCGAAACAGTAAACAGCTATGTTACTATTTCTAGGGTCAAAATATGTAACAATCCAATGCATTTGACTAATTGTAAGAGCTCGGGATGAATTTGGAGTGTTTAGAAAACACTTAAACCCGTTTTTCCCAAAACAGGCTTAATCCGAGAAAACAGGTTAAAACCGAGAGAAAAAATTTATTCCAAGCAGTAAACAGCTATGGAACACTTCCTAGGGTCAAAATATGTAACAATCCAATTCTGTTGACTAATTATAAGAGTTTGGGTTGAATTTAGAGTGTTTAGACAACACTTAAACCCGTTTTATCCCGAAACAGGCTTAATCCGAGAAAACAGGCTAAAACCAAGAGGAAACAAAGATTTGAAGTAGTAAACAGCTATGTTACTCTTTCTAGGGTCAAAAAATGTAACAATACAATGCATTTGACTAATTATAAGAGTTTTGGTTGAATTTGGAGTGTTTAGACAATACTTAAACCCGTTATATCCCAAAACAGGCTTAAAACCGAGAAAACATTGATTCTAAGCAGTTAATATATTTGTTACTGTTTCTAGGGTCATAATGTGTGACAATCCAATGCATTGGACTAATTTTAAGAGATCGGGATGAATTTGGAGTCTTTAGAAAACACTTAAACCCGTTTTTCCCAAAACAGGCTGAATCCGAGAAAACAGGCTAAAACCGAGAGAAAAAATTTATTCCAAGCAGTAAACAGCTATGGAACTCTTCCTAGGGTCAAAATATGTAACAATCCAATTCTATTGACTAATTATAAGAGTTTGGGTTGAATTTGGAGTGTTTAGACAACACTTAAACCCGTTTTATCCCGAAACAGGCTTAAACCGAGAAAACAGGCTAAAACCGAGAGGAAACACTGATTTGAAGCAGTAAAAAGCTATGTTACTCTTTCTAGGGTCAAAATATGTAACAATCCAATGCATTTGACTAATTATAAAAGTTTGGGTTGAATTTGGAGTGTTTAGACACCAGTTATACCCATTTTGTCCCAAAACATGCTAAAACCGAGAAAGCATTGATTCTAAGCAGTTAATAGCTTTGTTACTGTTTCTAGGGTCAGAATGTGTGACAATCCAATGCATTGGACTAATTCTAGCAAACAGGATGAATTTGGGGTGTTTAGACAACTCTTAAACCCGTTTTTTCCCAAAACAGGCTTAATCCAAGAAAACAGGCTAAAACCGAGAGAAAACATTTATAAGAAGCAGCAAACAGCTATATTACTCTTTCAGGGGTCAAAATATGTAACAATCCAATGCATTTGACTAATTCTAAGAGATCGGGATGAATTTGGAGTGTTTAGATAACACTTAAACCCGCTTTATCCCAAAACAGGCAATAACGGAGAAAACTTTTATTCGAAGCAGTAAATAGCTATGTTACTCTTTCTAGGGACAAAATATGTAACAATCCAATGCATTTGACTAATTATAAGAGTTTGGGTTCAATTTGGAGTGTTTAGACAATACTTAAACCCGTTTTATCCCAAAACAGGCTTAAACCGAGAAAACATTGATTCAAAGCAGTTAATAGCTTTGTTATTGTTTCTACGGTCAGGATAACTATAGTAGAAACAAGTTTATAAATAAAACGTTTAATTTAAAATATAGACAAGAGGGTTGATTAAAACTTACTTTGTTTAAACTTGATTTAAATACAAGAGTAAAGGTACAAACTTTGAAAACAAACTTATAAAAACTAGAGAGTAGGATGTATAGGGAGTTTGTGAATGATCGCTAAAAACACTCTCCCCTCTCCTATTACCCTCACTTTCTTATTTATACAAAGTTGTATGAAGTTGCGTAAGTTGTTATAGACGTGTCCTATTTTTGACATTGCGAGAGATGAGTAATCCTTTGTTGATTGAAGTCTTTGTCTTGTTATAGTCTTGAAGTCTTCATTTCTTGGTCTTGAAGTCTTGTACTGATAGTTGAACTGTTGCATAATTGAGTTTTTGTCTTCATCTTGTCTTGAAAATTGGAGTCTTGATGGAGTCGGTGGAAGAGGTTGCTTCTTTTTTCTACAAAATTACATACTAAATATATATGTATTTATATTCTAAGCACATAATATACTAAATATATACATTACAAGCATGATTTAAAAATGTTTTAAAAGAGCTGTACCAACATACTTTCACGTTTTTTTTTTTTTTTTTTTTTTAGATAGTCTTGTTTTNATAGTCTTGTTTTAGAATAGATCATCGTCTTGCGTATTGTTGTCCTGTGTTATATCATCTTCGTCGTCTGAGGAGGATATTTGCATAGCTATTGTTTCGAGGAGTTTCTTGAGTTTTTCTTTGCCTTTACTTTTCTTGGATCCGGAAGATGAAGTTGTTGATTCTGTAGGACTTGGGGGTTTGCGGGGCGAAGTTTTTGTTTGAATAGGTGGTAATGCTCGGGATACTGTAGCTATGGATTGTTTTATTTGTTGATCTGTTTGGATCCATTTCTCCAAGTTGGATAAAGAGCATCGATCGAGGTTGTATTTGTCCCACCATTTTATTCTGAATTCTTGGACTAGTGAATATGGCATCTCCGGTAAGAAGGGTAGAAGGTTGTAGTGCCAAGATAGTATCCAGGGTATTCCCATATCTATGTGGAAGGCTATCTTTGGTAGAGGGCCGATGAGTTGGTGTTTTTCGTGTTTAGTGTAGTAGGGTAGTGAAACCTTGGGTATTTGGGGAGGATATATGTCATCGGCTGGGCCAAACTAGTACCACCTATTGATCAAGAATAAGCCTATGGCGTCCGTACAGTCCGTACCGTCCGTACGTGCAAGCAATAAGGCCGAGTGAAGCACTAAGGCCGAGTCATCTATGTGTGAGGATAGTGAGGAGGCCTGCTTACCTTCAGCCCATGAGAAGGATCGAGAATCCCTTGTGTAGCCGTTAGGGAGAAAGCGCAAGTGGACAAGAGTGGAAGACTAGGACAAGTCGCTATCACCGATCACCTACCCCCTCTCTCTCCTAATTGTCGATTTCTTTTGTTTCTATTTTAGGTCATGTGGTCGCCCTAGCTGCCTCCCTATTTAAACCTTTGTCATGTGTTGTATTTGAGATATTCTACCTAATTCTAATCTATTATCACTCTCTTTCATACTATTCGCCACCAACTCTTCTTCTTCATTCTAAACCTCTCAAATCTCTCTAAGTCTTCCGCTTATTTCAACATGGTATCAGAGCTAGGTTGTCGTTCTTGATAACCTATCTCTTCTATTCTTCCATTCTTCATTCTTGTTCACTCGATTCTCAGTCCTATTTCTCTTTATTCTCCGGGTAAAAGCTTTGTCCATCGGTCCATAGCGGTTAAACCATGGAAAACGCCAAACCCATTGTCATGCCGGTTGTTCTCAAAGGAACAAACTACTTGCTGTGGACTAGAACCACAAGAACTGCCCTTGGAGGTCGTGGTCTTTGGAGTCATGTCGAGAGTGACTATGCTCCAAAACAAAACCTCAAAGGAGAAGATGAAGGCGCTTCCGAGGAGGAAGTAGAAGAAGAGAGCGAGAGGAAGGCCAAGTGGTTCCAAGAAGACCAAGTTGTCCTATCTGTTCTCCAAAACTCTCTTGACACACCAATCCTTGAGGCCTACTCATATTGCGAGACGGCCAAGGAGTTGTGGGAGACACTTAAAGGTGTCTATGGCAATATCTCCAACTTGACTCGGGTCTTTGAGGTCAAGAAGGCCATAAATGAGCTTAACCAAGATGATGTGGAGTTCACTAAACATCTTGGCAAGTTTCGAGCTTTATGGTCCGAGCTTGACATGTTGCGGCCGAGTACACTCGATCCGAGTGTGTTGACTGAAAGAAAGGAGCAAGACAAGATCTTTGGTCTCCTTCTTACTTTAAACCCATCCTTCAACGATCTCTTGAAGCACATCCTCAGGGCAGAGAAACTTCCCTCTTTTGAAGACATTTGTTCACAAATCCAAAGAGAGCAAGGTTCTCTTGACTTGTTTAGCGGTAAGGGGGAGCTTGCTACGGCTAATAAAGGAGTGTACAAGCAAGAGGAGAGGAAGGTGTGGATATGCGACCACTGCAAGAGGCGGGGTCACCTGAAAGACAAGTGCTGGGTCCTCCACCCTCATCTCAAACCGGCCAAGTTCAAAGCAAACCTCTCAAAGGAAGCGGTTAGCGACAAGGGAGCCGGGCCGTCAAAGCAAGGAGATGAGGCAGCCATGACCGCAGCCTATGGAGAAGTGGTTAGGAAATCAGACCTTGAGGCGCTCATCCGTTCCATTGCCTCACTCAAGGAGTCTGGTATCTCTTTCTTTACCTCTAAGCCTAGTAAATCTCTTGTCATAGACTCGGGTGCTTCTCACCACATGATTAGTAATCCTAGTCTAATTGACAATATAAAACCGGCTTTAGGAAATGTTATAATTGCAAATGGAGAACAAATACCAGTGAAAGGAATAGGGGACTTGAAACTATTTGATAAAACCACAAAAGCTTTCTTTATGCCTACCTTCACATCTAATCTTCTATCGGTTAAGAGAACCACTAATGATTTGAATTGTTATGCAATCTTTGGTCCTAATAGTGTTCATTTTCAGGATATTGAGACTGGAAAAGTTCTTGGAGAGGGACAAGGGAGTGGAGATCTCTATGTCCTAGAGAAAACCTCGCCAAGTTTATCTACTAAATCTTGTTTTGTTGTTAATTTGGATAGTGTGTGGCATGCTAGATTAGGCCATCCTCATTCTCGTGCCCTTGCTTTAATGTTACCAAGTGTTTCTTTTGATAGTTCAATGTGTGAGTCTTGTATTCTTGGTAAACATTGCAAATCTATTTTTCCCAAGTCTAAAACTATTTATGAGCATTGTTTTGATTTAGTGCACTCGGATGTGTGGACTTCACCATGCCTTTCTAGAGATAATAACAAATATTTTGTGACTTTTATTGATGAAAAATCTAAGTACACATGGATTACTTTGTTGCCTTCAAAGGATAGAGTGTTTGATGCTTTTATAAACTTTCAAAATTATGTTACTAATCATTTCAATGCTAAAATTAAGGTACTTAGATCAGACAATGGTGGAGAGTATACAAGTCACAAATTCAGAGAACACCTAGCAAAACACGGCATACTACACCAAACGAGTTGTCCCTATACGCCCCAACAAAATGGTGTGGCCGAGAGGAAGAACCGACATCTAATGGAGGTGGCACGGTCGATGATGTTCCATTCACACGTTACAAGGCGATATTGGGGTGATGCTGTGATGACAGCATGCTACCTGATCAATCGGACACCAACCAAAGTCCTTAATGACCTATCGCCATTTGAGGTATTGAATGGATTTAAACCATCTCTAGAGCACTTACGGGTCTTTGGGTGTGTTTCTTTTGTACTTGTGCCAGGAGAACAGCGGAGTAAGCTCGATCCCAAAAGCATAAGGTGTATGTTCATCGGCTACTCCACTACTCAAAAGGGATACAAGTGTTTTGACCCAAAGACAAGCCGGCTGTATGTATCAAGAGATGTTCGGTTCTTGGAAAATGTGGGTTATTTTGATAACAAAGACTGGAACAGCTTGAAGGATCTTTCATCATCACCAAATGATAGAGCCTCCAGCCTTAAGTTTCTCCTTGACCATCTCGGAAATCCGCCTACGGCCACAGCCCTTCCTCAGCCAGAACCCAACCCGAGCTCCATTGACCATACGCTCGAGCCGGAAGGTGCTATGCCCGAGATGATATCCCCGGACCATGAGATGCCCGAGCCAAACCAGAGCATGACCGAGGCACATGAGATGCCCGAGCCAAACTCAAGCCTGACCGAGACACGACCTGATGCTGAACCGGTCATCGAAGATGTCACTCAGTCCAGCCAATCAGTGCCGCCAGCTCAACCAGCTCCACGACGAAGCACGCGTGTCCGGTCTCACCCCTCTACATGGAAAGATAAGAGGGTCTACTACAACAGTCAAGCCGTCGCACATCCTATCCAAGCCGTATGTTCGCTCGAGCTGCTTCCGACCGAGCACCAAGCCTTCTTCGGCCAAGTTGATGAACACTGGGTTCCCCAAACGTACGAGGAGGCCAAAGAACATAAGGTATGGGTAGATGCTGTGGAGGATGAAGCTGGTGCAATGATCAGAAATCACACATGGGATGAGGCTGACCTCCCCAAAGGGAAGAAGGCCGTAAGTTCAAAGTGGGTATTCACCATCAAGTTCTTGAGCACGGGAGAGATTGAAAGGCATAAGGCACGGCTGGTGGCCCGAGGGTTCACTCAAACCTATGGAGATGACTACATGGCAACGTTTGCTCCCGTGGCCAAATTGCATACCGTGCGAGTAGTGCTATCGTTGGCCGTGAACCTTTCTTGGGACTTATGGCAAATGGATGTGAAGAACGCGTTCCTCCAAGGCGAGCTAGATGAAGAAGTGTACATGACTCCTCCGCCTGGCCTTGAGGACATTGTTGCTCCCGGGAAAGTCTTACGGTTACGCAAGGCCATCTATGGCCTCAAACAGTCACCACGCGCCTGGTACCATAAGCTCAGCTCCACTCTTAAGGCGAATGGCTTTAGACGATCGGAGGCTGACCACACTCTTTTCACTCTCAAGACATCACTTGGCCTGGTTGTGGTGCTGGTTTATGTCGATGACATCATCGTGACTGGCGATGACAAGGCCGGTATTGTTGCCATTAAAGACTCTCTCAAGTCTGCCTTTGACATTAAGGACCTCGGAGAGCTCAAATACTTCCTCGGCATCGAAATCTGCCGTTCCCCGGAGGGTATCTTCCTCTCACAACGCAAGTATGCTCTTGACTTGCTTGCTGAGACAGGCAAACTTGGTACGGTTCCAGCTACTACACCACTGGATGAAGATTACCAGCTCAAGCGAAAGGGGGAGAGCATTCGGGCGAAGGAAGGCAAACCACGCGAACCATTGGACGAGCCGTTCCCGGACGTCACACGCTACCGACGGCTTGTAGGTAAGTTGATCTATTTAACTATCACACGACCTGATATCTCTTATGCTGTGAATCAGGTGAGTCAGCACATGCAAGCTCCAAGCAAGTATCAATGGAGTCAAGTGGAGAGGATTTTGAGCTATCTCAAGGGCAGCCCTGGTCAAGGCATTTGGATGGGTAAAAACGGCAACACTGAGATCGTGGGTTATTGTGATGCGGACTATAATGGAGACACATTGGATAGGCGGTCAACTACTGGATATTGCACCTTTGTTGGAGGAAACCTAGTTACATGGAGGTCTAAGAAGCAAAAGGTGGTGTCATGTTCAAGTGCCGAGGCTGAGTACCGAGCTATGAGGAAGCTAACTAATGAGATGACATGGTTGAAAGGTCTACTTAAGGATCTCGGCATTGAAACAAGACAGCCGATGACAATGCATTGTGACAATGAGGCAGCGATCCACATAGCCACTAACTCAGTCTTCCATGAACGGACCAAGCACATTGAGAGCGACTGCCACAAGGTTAGGGAGAGGATCGAAGAGGGAGCGGTTCTACCATGCCACACAAGGAGTCAAGACCAGCTAGCCGACATCTTCACCAAATCTGCAAGTCCCAAGGTTTGTGATTATATTCATAGCAAACTTGGACTTGTAGACATCACACGGCCGTGATCAACTTTCCTAATCCGTGGACAGCACACTCTTTTTCCCTTGGCTTAGTTTTGTCCCATGAGGTTTTCTAAGTCAAGGTTTTTAATGAGGTGCTGCTTCACGGGTTCCAAGCTTAGCCATTTCATCAGGCTAAGCTTGAGGGTAAGTATTGATCAAGAATAAGCCTATGGCGTCCGTACAGTCCGTACCGTCCGTACGTGCAAGCAATAAGGCCGAGTGAAGCACTAAGGCCGAGTCATCTATGTGTGAGGATAGTGAGGAGGCCTGCTCACCTCCGGCCCATGAGAAGGATCGAGAATCCCTTGTGTAGCCGTTAGGGAGAAAGCGCAAGTGGACAAGAGTGGAAGACTAGGACAAGTCGCTATCACCGATCACCTACCCCCTCTCTCTCCTAATTGTCGATTTCTCTTGTTTCTACTTTAGGTCATGTGGTCGCCCTAGCTGCCTCCCTATTTAAACCCTTGTCATGTGTTGTATTTGAGATATTCTACCTAATTCTAATCTATTATCACTCTCTTTCATACTATTAGCCACCAACTCTTCTTCTTCATTCTAAACCTCTCAAATCTCTCTAAGTCTTCCGCTTATTTCAACACCACCATTCATAGAACCATCCTGGTATTGTCTTGGGGCAATGAAAGTCGAAGGAGAGGAACCAGGAGTGATCATAGGTTCGTAAGTAAAAGGTGTGGAGAAAGGCTTTCTGGTAATCTCCTACAATTTTTGTGGTAATTCCTAGTTTTGTGACTTTAAACCGATAAATTTGTGTAAAAAATGGAGTTCCTAGTATAACTTATTGGCTTAAATTTTTTACAAGGATAAATTGTATTTTAAAACAATAATTTTTGTTACAGATTTTTGCTTTGGGTAATTTGTAGTTGACCTTTAAACTAGTCCCGTTTGCACCACTAAGTTTTTCATATGCTTTTTCATAGAATTTTGTAAGAACTATTCCTTCTCTAATAGGGTATGATTTTAAACTAGAAACAATAGCACTTCTAGATACAGGAGCTGACTATAATTGTATTAGAGAAGGAATAGTTCCTACAAAATTCTATGAAAAAACATATGAAAAACTTAGTGGTGCAAACAGGACTAGTTTAAAGGTCAACTACAAATTATTGGTGCAAACAATAATTTTTTACACATAGTTCCTACACCAATATGCAAACAACAATATTGATTTCAGCAATCAGCTTCCTATTTGGATTTACTATTTGAAGAAAATTGAACTAAAATGGGTAAACAGCTATGTTACTCTTTATAGGGTCAAAATATGTAACAATCCAATGCATTTGACTAATTATAAGAGTTCGGGTTGAATTTGGAGTGTTTAGACACCAGTTATACCCATTTTGTCCCAAAACATGTGAAACATGTGTTTTTGTGGGTGTGGTGATGAATGATGTATGAAATGATGACTTATGAATGAATGGATGGCAGGGTGTTTCAATTCCCCTTATGCAATTGTAGTATAAGAGGTGTCAATCCAATCTGAGTGTTTGTGATCAATCAAGATGTGCATATGAGTCTAAGTTAAGCCAGATGTAAAGGTTGTTTGTCACTAACAATCCTATGATGAAATGTAAAATGCAGAAAGTAAAAGTACAAGAATTAGGAGCTAAATGCAAATTGAACAGAATGATTATGACAATTATGAAGCTAAAACAGAAATAGAAACTATGAAAATGCAAGTATTGAACTTATGCAAGGTAAGTAATGAACAAGATACTAAATGAATGTAACAGAAATGCAACTAGAGTGAAACAGGACAAACACAAATCATAAACACAAGTTCTGGGTTGGAACTCGAGCAAGCACTCGATCGAGTGC
>NC_025693.1:34173095-34175383 GCF_000633955.1 Camelina sativa
AGCTATGTTACTCTTTCTAGGGTCAAAATATGTAACAATCCAATGCATTCGACTAATTATAAGATTTTGGGTTGAATTTGGAGTGTTTAGACAATACTTAACCCCGTTTTATCCCAAAAGAGGCTTAAACCGAGAAAAAATTGATTCAAAGCAGTTAATAGCTTTGTTACTGGTTCTAGGGTCAGAGTGTGTGACAATCCAATGCATTGGACTAATTTTAAGAGATCGGGATGAATTTGGAGTGTTTAGAAAACACTTAAACCCGTTTTCTCCCAAAACATGCTTAATCCGAGAAAACAGGCTAAAATCGAGAGAAAAAAATTATTCGAAGCAGTAAACAGCTATGGTACTCTTCCTAGGGTCAAAATACGTAACAATCCAATTCCATTGACTAATTATAAGAGTTTGGGTTGAATTTGGAGTGTTTAGACAACACTTAAACCCGTTTTATCCCGAAACAGGCTTAAACCGAGAAAACAAGCTAAAACTGAGAAAACATTGATTCTATGCAGTTAATAGCTTTGTTACTGTTTCTATGGACAGAATGTGTGACAATCCAATGCATTGTACTAATTCTAGAGAACGGGATGAATTTTGGGTGTTTAGACAACACTTACACCCGTTTTTTCCCAAAACAGGCTTAATCCGAGAAAACAGGCTAAAACCGAGAGAAAACATTTATTAGAAGCAGTAAACAGCTATGTTACTCTTTCAGGGGTCAAAATATGTAACAATCCAATGCATTTGACTAATTGTAAGAGATCGGGATGAATTTGGAGTGTTTAGATAACACTTAAACCCGCTTTATCCCAAAACAGGCAAAAACCGAGAAAACTTTGATTCGAAGCAGTAAATAGCTATGTTACTCTTTCTAGGGTCAAAATATGTAACAATCCAATGCATTCGACTAATTATAAGATTTTGGGTTGAATTTGGAGTGTTTAGACAATACTTAACCCCGTTTTATCCCAAAAGAGGCTTAAACCGAGAAAAAATTGATTCAAAGCAGTTAATAGCTTTGTTACTGGTTCTAGGGTCAGAGTGTGTGACAATCCAATGCATTGGACTAATTTTAAGAGATCGGGATGAATTTGGAGTGTTTAGAAAACACTTAAACCCGTTTTCTCCCAAAACATGCTTAATCCGAGAAAACAGGCTAAAATCGAGAGAAAAAAATTATTCGAAGCAGTAAACAGCTATGGTACTCTTCCTAGGGTCAAAACATGTAACAATCCAATTCCATTGACTAATTATAAGAGTTTGGGTTGAATTTGGAGTGTTTAGACAATATTTAATCCCGTTTTATCCCAAAACAGGCTTAAACCGAGAAAACAGGCTAAAACCGAGAAAACATTGATTCTAAGCAGTTAATAGCTTTGTTACTGTTTCTAGGGTCAGAATGTGTGACAATCCAATGCATTGGACTAATTTTAAGAGTTCGGGATGAATTTGGAGTCTTTAGAAAACACTTAAACCCGTTTTTTCCCAAAACAGGCTTAATGCTAGAAAACAGGCTAAAACCGAGAGAAAACATTTATTCGAAGCAGCAAACAGCTATGGTACTCTTCCTAGGGTCAAAATATGTAATAATCCACTTCCATTGAGTAAGTATAAGACTTTGGGTTGAATTTGGAGTGTTTAGACAACAGTTAAACCCGTTTTATCCCGAAACAGGCTTAAACCGAAAAAATCAGGCTAAAACTGAGAGGAAACATTGATTTGAAGCAGTAAACAGCTATGTTACTATTTCTAGGGTCAAAATATGTAACAATCCAATGCATTTGACTAATTATAAGAGTTCGGGTTGAATTTGGAGTGTTTAGACACTAGTTATACCCATTTTGTCCCAAAACAGGCTAAAACCGAGAAAACATTGATGCTATGCAGTTAATAGCTTTGTTACTATTTTGAGGGTCAGAATGTGTGACAATCCAGTTCATTGGACTAATTCTAGATAACGGGATGAATTTGGGGTGTTTAGACAACACTAAAACCCGTTTTCTCCCAAAACAGGCTTAATCCGAGACAACAGGCTAAAACCGAGAGAAAACATTTATTCGAAGCAGTAAACAGCTATGTTACTCTTTCTAGGGTCAAAATATGTAGCAATCCAATGCATTTGACTAATTCTAAGAGATCAGGATGAATTTGGAGTGTTTAGATAACACTTAAACCCGCTTTATCCCAAAACAAGCAAAAACCAAGAAAACTTTGATTTGAAGCAGTAAACAGCTATGTTACTCTTTCTAGGGTCAAAATATGTAACAATCCAATGCATTTGACTAATT
>NC_025693.1:34177526-34177954 GCF_000633955.1 Camelina sativa
TAGTTGCTTAGGATCTTGAGGATGGGTTAGGCTGGGTTGTGTTTGAGGTTTGTTTGATTTGGTCAAGCTTGATTGTTGTAGATCTCTTCTGGGCTAGATGTTCTTAATGCTGATCCTATATCTGAGAGGGTAGGATCTGATTTCAAGCCTCTTAGCATCACACCAATGTCTAAGGAGCATAGATAAGGCTAGATCTGGAGACTATCATTAGGCTTGCTAAGAGATTAGAAGTCTTGTTTGATTTTTGACATAGTGCTTAATGCCTGCTTGTGTAGGTTCTTTACTTTGTGAGAACAAATCTAGAGATGCATGAGTTTGATTGTTTCTTGCCATGAGAAAAGATTAAACATGTCTTAGAAATATTTGTCTAGAGATTAGCTTAAGTTGTTTGAGATTTGTTGACCAAGTTAGATGACCTCAATCATAGT
>NC_025693.1:34178014-34179761 GCF_000633955.1 Camelina sativa
ATCCTACGATCTGACAAGCTTCCTAGCCTAGACGACGTATGTAACCACAGGATATCTGTGGAAATGGCCGTATGTTCTCTAGCACATTTCCCTATGGACCAACAAGTCTTTCTTGGCCAACTTGACAAGAATTGGGTTCCCCAAACGTACGATGAGGCTAAAGACTATCAAGTATGGCGTGACGCGGTACATGCGGAGACAACGGCCATGGAGAAAAATCATACATGGGATGAATCTGACTTACCAAAAGGGAAGAAGGCCGTCACTTCACGGTGGATTTTTACCATTAAGTATAGGAGTGACGGGGAGATAGAACGCCATAAGGCCCGCCTTGTCGCCCGCGGGTTCACGCAAACGTACGGGGAGGATTATCTTGATACGTTTGCTCCGGTGGCCAAACTTCACACGGTTCGAGTTGTTCTCTCATTGGCCACTAACTTGGACTGGGAACTCTGGCAAATGGACGTCAAGAATGCGTTCTTACAAGGCGAGCTTGAAGATGAAGTTTACATGCGACCACCACCCGGCTTAGAAGACACCATCGGTCCGGGAAAAGTCTTTAAACTCAACAAGGCTATTTATGGCCTGAAACAGTCACCAAGAGCATGGTACCACAAACTAAGCACCACATTACTTGGGAAAGGCTTCCACAAATCAGAGGCTGATCATACCCTCTTCACACTATCAAGTGACAAAGGTATTGTAGTCATTCTAGTATATGTTGATGATATCATCATAACTGGAAGTGACAAGGTAGGCATTAAAGATACTAAAGACTTTCTTAAATCGGTCTTTGACATTAAGGATCTTGGAGAACTTAAGTATTTTCTTGGGATAGAAGTATATAGGTCTAATGAGGGTTTATTCTTATCACAAAGAAAGTATGCTCTTGATCTTTTAAGTGAAACAGGAAAATTAGGATCAAAAGCGGTGTTCACACCCCTTGAAGAGAACTACAAGGCCGGAGGACAGGGGGAGCTGGATACGGCTCCGTTCAAGGACGTTAGCCTCTACCGGCGCCTAGTAGGTAAGCTTATCTACTTAACCATCACACGACCTGATATTTGCTTTGCTGTGAACCAGGCTAGCCAGCATATGAAGAACCCAACGCTTCACCATTGGAACATGGTGACAAGAATCCTCAAGTACATCAAAGGCTCGCCGGGACAAGGTATTTGGATGGGGCGCAACAAGGACACCGAACTAGTAGGCTATTGCGATGCTGACTATGCTGGAGATCGAGAAGACCGCCGCTCAACTACAGGCTACTGCACGTTCCTTGGTGGTAACTTGGTCACTTGGAAGAGTAAGAAGCAAAAGGTCGTATCACTTTCAAGTGCGGAGTCCGAATACAGAGCCATGAGGAAACTAACAACGGAACTGATGTGGTTGAAGGCTCTCCTCAAGGATCTTGGAATTGAATCAACAAAGCCTATCACAATGCATTGTGATAATGAAGCCGCTATCCATATAGCAACCAATTCAGTGTTTCATGAGAGAACCAAACATATTGAAGTGGATTGCCATAAAGTTCGAGAACAAATCAAGCTTGGTGTCGTCCTACCGTGTCATACCGAAAGCAAAGATCAACTAGCTGACATTCTCACCAAAGCAGCAAGTCCACAAGTGTGTGAACACATTCACTCGAAGCTCGGCCTCATAGACCTCACTCGGCCGTAAGATTCCATCTCGGCACCTACACTCTTTTTCCCTTGTGTATAGTTTTTCCCAAGAGGTTTTCTATACT
>NC_025693.1:34182867-34183550 GCF_000633955.1 Camelina sativa
CAATTTTCATAAATAGTCAATGATTTAGGAAAAACAGATTTGCAATGTTTACCAAGGATACAAGCCTCACACTCATCATTTTTAAAAGAAATATTTGGAAATATTAATTCTAGAGCTCTAGAGTGAGGATGTCCTAGTCTAGCATGCCACATAACATTGTTTTCTTGAACATTAACTGAACTAAAACAGGAAGAATTTGAAGATAGATTTAGGTCTTTAAGCAAGTAGAGGTCATCTTGAGTGACTCCTTGGCCAAGAACTTTACTTGTTTCAATATCCTGAAAATACACATTATTAGGACCAAATATAGCATAACAATTTAAATCAGTGGTGGCTCTTTTAACTGATAATAGATTGGAGGTAAAGTTAGGCATATAAAATGCATTAGAGGATTTATTAAATAATTTTAAGTTTTCTATTCCCCTAACAGGTACCTTCTCACCATTAGCTATAGTCACATTCCCTATGGCAGATTTAATGTCACTAATTAACTTAGGGTCACTAATCATATGATGTGATGCACCAGAATCTACAATGAGAGGTTTATTCGGTTTAAGAGCAAGAAATGAGTTACCGGAGGCCTCCTTGAGGGTTTTGATGAGAGCATCAAGGTCTGATTTCTTTACCAATTCAGAGGAGGCAGCAAGAGCAACTCCATTACCTCCGGAGACTTGGTGGCCTGA
>NC_025693.1:34183610-34183987 GCF_000633955.1 Camelina sativa
GTTACTCTTTATAGGGTCAGAATGTGTGACAGTCAAATGTATTTTACAAATATTAAGAGTTAGGAATAAATTTGGAATGTTTAGACAACACTTAAACCCGTTTTATCCCAAAACAGGCTAAAACCAAGAAAAGAGGCTAAAACCGAGAGAAAACATTGATTTAAAGCAGTAAACAGCTACGTTACNTATGTAACAATCCAATGCATTTGACTAATTATAAGAGTTCGAGTTTAATTTGAAGTGTTTAGACACCACTTATACCCATTTTGTCCCGAAACAGGCTAACACCGAGAAAACATTGATCTAAAGCATTAAACAGCATTATTACTTTTTATAGGGTCAGAATGTGTGACAATCCAATGCATTTGACTAATATT
>NC_025693.1:34184047-34196088 GCF_000633955.1 Camelina sativa
CTAAAACCGAGAGAAAACATTGATTCGAAGCAGTAAACAGCTATGCTGCTCTTTATACTGTCAAAATATGTAATAATCTAATACATTTGACTAATTATAAGAGTTCGAGTTTAATTTAGAGTGTTTAGACACCACTTATACCCGTTTTGTCCCGAAACAGGCTAAAACCGAGAAAACATTGATTCAAAGCAGTAAACAGCTTTGTTACTCTTTCTAGGGTCAGAATGTGTGACAGTCTAATGCATTTTACTAATTGTAAGAGTTCGGGATGAATTTGGAGTGTTTAGACAACACTTAAACCCGTTTTATCCCAAAACAGGCTTAAACCGAGAAAACAGGGTAAAACCGAGAGAAAACATTGATTCGAAGCAGTAAAACGCTATGTTACTCTTTCTAGGGTCAAATTATGTAAGAATCCAATGCATTTGACTCATTATAAGAGTTCAGGTTGAATTTGGAGTGTTTAGACACCAATTATACCCATTTTGTCCCGAAACAGTCTAAAACAAAGAAAACATTGATTTGAAGCAGTAAACAGCTTTGTTACTATTTCTAGGGTTTGAATGTGTGACAGTCAAATGCATTTTACTAATAGTAAGAGTTTGAGATGAATTTGGAGTGTTAAGACAACACTTAAACCCGTTTTATCCAAAAACATGCTTAAATCTAGAAAACAGGCTAAAACCGAGAGAAAACATTGATTCGNACACCAATTATACCCATTTTGTCCCGAAACAGTCTAAAACAAAGAAAACATTGATTTGAAGCAGTAAACAGCTTTGTTACTATTTCTAGGGTTTGAATGTGTGACAGTCAAATGCATTTTACTAATAGTAAGAGTTTGAGATGAATTTGGAGTGTTAAGACAACACTTAAACCCGTTTTATCCAAAAACATGCTTAAATCTAGAAAACAGGCTAAAACCGAGAGAAAACATTGATTCGTGTTAGAATTGCAGAATTAACTTAGGAAGAATTGAGAGAATACACAAGAAGAGAGAATGTAAGGTAAAAGACTTGAATAGAATAGTTCTTAGGTTTGTTACATGGCTTAATATAGAAAGAAAAAGGGCATATAGCCGTTGGATACAAAAGGAAGGAGGATAGTGACTTGTTTGGGCATGTCTTGATCATTCTTAATGGTGGAAGCGACCTGCCCTTCCCTTGGTTGACTCGCCTCCTACTCGTCCACCAAGTTAAACATGTGACTCTTCTCTTCACTAGATATTTATCTTCCATCTTCTCGATCCTTCTTCTCCTTGGGCCTTAACACCCCAAGCCTCTTCTCTATTTCACCAACCGATCCAAGGCCTAAAGACCTAAGCCGTACAGACGCTTGTACGGACACTCGTACGGCCGGTCTTGTTCTCAAGCCCTAGATCAATACTCCCCCTCAAGCTTAACCAGGTAAAATGGTTAAGCTTGGAGCCCCGTAAGCCAACACCTCGTTAAAAACCTCAAAGTAGAAAACAACATGGGACAAAACTACCTTGAGGGAAAAAGAATGTATTGGTCATGGGCCGGGTCAAGTCCACCAGTCCAAGCTTGTTGTGAATGTGATTACAAACTTGACGACTTGCGGCCTTGGTGAAGATGTCAGCGAGTTGGTCTGCACTTGGTTTATAGTATGGAAGTGTGACTCCTTCTTCAATCTTCTCTCGAACCTTGTGGCAGTCCAACTCGATGTGTTTGGTTCTTTCATGGAACACCGAGTTGGTAGCTATGTGGATTGCGGCCTCATTGTGACAGTGCATAGGAATTGGTGTTGATGACTTGATGCCTAGTTCTTCTAGTAATGCCTTAAGCCATGTGAGCTCGGTGGTTAGCTTCCGCATCGCTCTATATTCGGACTCGGCACTTGACATCGACACCACCTTTTGCTTCTTGGTCTTCCACGTCACTAAGTTGCCTCCTATGAAGGTGCAATAGCCCGTTGTAGACCGTCTATCTGTCCAATCACCGCCCCAATCCGCATCACAATATCCTACAAGCTCGGTGTTGTCATTCTTGCCCATCCATATGCCTTGGCCTGGGCTCTTCTTGAGATAGTGAAGGATTCTTTCCAAGATACTCTTGTGGTAGGTTGTTGGAGCTTTCATGTACTGACTAACCTGATTCACAGCGTAGCAAATATCAGGTCGAGTGAGTGTTAAATAGATAAGCTTACCCACAAGAAGACGATAGCGAGAAGGATCTTCGTATGGAGGATCATTCCTCTCCCCCTTTCGTTCAACTTGGTAACCATCAGGAAGTGGAGTGTCAACTGGTTTGGCCCCTAGTTTTCCTGTTTCGCAAAGTAAATCAAGAGTGTACTTTCTTTGTGAAAGAAATAAGCCCTCCGGAGAGCGGCACACTTCAATCCCAAGAAAGTACTTAAGCTCACCAAGATCTTTGATATAAAAAACAGAGTTTAGGTGAGTTTTAATGTCTTTAATACCTTCCTGGTTGTCTCCAGAGATGATAAGATCATCTACATAAATGAGTACAACCACTATACCTTTATCGCTTTGAAGGCTAAAGAGAGAGTTATCCGAGTGAGACTTCTTAAAGCCATATCCTATGAGTGTGGTGCTCAAGTTGTGGTACCAGGCTCGTGGGGATTGTTTTAGACCATATATTACTTTCCTTAGCCTCAATAACTTCCCGGGAGTAATGGTGTTTTCAAGGCCTGGTGGTGGTGTCATGTAGACTTCTTCCTTTAGTTCTCCTTGTAAGAATGCGTTCTTGACATCCATTTGCCACAACTCCCAAGATAGGTTAGTAGCTAATGATAAGACTACTCTCACTGTATGAAGCTTGGCCACCGGTGCAAACGTGTCTTTGTAGTCCTGGCCATACGTTTGAGTGAAGCCACGAGCCACTAGACGTGCCTTGTATCTCTCGATGTCTCCATTGCTTAGGTGTTTGATTGTGAAAATCCATTTTGAGCTCACTGCCTTTTTCCCTGGTGGCAGATCAGCTTCGTCCCAAGTGTGATTATGTATCATAGCATCAACCTCATCGTCTACCGCTCCAAGCCATTCTTCACTTTCTTTTGCTTCCTCATAGGTGCTTGGTATCGGCTGTGCGTCTAACTTCCCAAGAAACACCTGATGATCCGCTGGTAGACGTGCAAACGAACACAAGGCTCGTATAGGATGCGCTATGGCTTGGTTGATGTAGTACACTCGTTTGTCCTTCCATGTAGACGGATGTGACCGGACGCGTGTACTCCGACGCGGCTATGGAGCTGGAGCTGGCGCAGTCCCTGGTTGTGGGTCTGGAGCTGGCTCAGTCCCTTGTAGGGGTTCCTCAGACCCTGGTTCCTCTGGCCTACTGTTGTTCTCCCCCTCCGGCTCCGGAGCCCCAACATCAGCCGGGGTGTAAGGCTGTTCGGGCACAGGCTGCGATTGGGACGGCGGCGGACCGGTAAGTGAGTCAGGTGTAGTATCCTGGGACAACGGCGGAGGTTGAGTAGAGGGGGCGCCGAGATGATCAAGTAAGAACTTGAGGCCGGCAGACTGATCCATCAGTGTCGCCAAGTCTCTCAAGCCTGCCCAATCCTTCTTGTCAAAGTAGCCTTGGTCTTCAAGGAACTTAACGTCACGAGAGACAAAGGTGCGGTTGGTGACCGGATCAAAGCATTTGTAGCCTTTTTGAGTGATCGAATAGCCGAGAAACATACACTTGGTGCTCTTGGCTTCCAGTTTGTTCCGTAGTTCACCTGGTACTAGAACAAAACAAACACATCCAAACACTTTTAGGTGATTAGTGATGGTTTAAATTGATTCAATATCTCAAAAGGAGATCGATCTTCCAAGATCTTAGTCGGAGTCCAGTTGATTAGGTAACAGGCCGTCATCACCGCATCTCCCCAATATCTTCTTGGGACATTGGTGTGAAACTGTTAGACTTTGTAGAATAAAGAAGAGAATCAAGAGAGTGATGAGAGATGTCGGTAGACAAAGAGAATGAGGAAGAAGAAAAGATTAGGTTATTGTTCCATAAGAATATCGGTTACAATGTAGGCTAATGCCTATTTATATCATGAGAAACTCTAGGGCTACACCCTTTACAAACCGCACAGCTAAGTGATAGGGACAGGAAGAGAGAAGAGACTAATCCCAAGGTTGATAGCGACCCGTCTTAGTCTCCTTAAACCAAACATCACCCGTGACTCTTCTTGCTCCACTTGCGCTTTCCCTCCAACGGCTATCTTGGGAATTCTAGAGTCTTCTAATGGGCTTAGGATGAGCAGGCCTCCTCTCCATTCCTTATCACTAGAAGACTCGGCCATTTCACCACACTTGTACGGACAGCCCATATTCAATACTCGTACGGACGGCCATGGCTGCCTTAGGCTTATTCTTTTGATCAATACTCCCCCTCAAGCTTAGCCTAATGAAATGGCTAAGCTTGGAACCCGTGAAGCAGCACCTCATTAAAAACCTTGACTTAGAAAACCTCATGGGACAAAACCAAGTCGAGGGAAAAAGAGTGTGCTGTCCACGGATTAGAGAAGCTTGATCATGGCCGTGTAATGTCTACAAGTCCAAGTTTGCTATAGATGTGATCACAAACCTTGGAGCTTGCAGACTTGGTGAAGATGTCAGCTAGCTGATCTTGACTCCTTGTGTGGCATGGTAACACCACTCCTTCTTCAATCTTCTCTCTCACCTTGTGGCAATCGCTTTCTATGTGCTTGGTCCTCTCATGAAAGACTGAGTTTGTGGCAATGTGGATAGCCGCTTCATTGTCGCAGTGCATGGTCATGGGCTGCTTTGTCTCGATGCCTAAGTCCTTGAGTAGGCCCTTCAGCCATGTCATCTCGTTAGTGAGCTTCCTCATAGCTCTATACTCGGCCTCGGCGCTAGAGCATGAAACCACCTTTTGTTTCTTAGACCTCCATGTAACCAAGTTGCCTCCAACAAACGTGCAGTACCCAGTGGTGGATCTCCTATCCAGCGTGTCGCCATTGTAATCCGCATCACAATAGCCAACGATTTCGGTGTTGTCATTCTTGCCCATCCAAATACCTTGACCCGGACTGCCCTTGAGATAGCTTAGGATCCTTTCGACTTGACTCCATTGGTACTTGCTTGGTGCCTTCATATGTTGGCTAACCTGATTCACAGCATAGGATATGTCAGGTCGTGTGATAGTAAGGTATATCAGCTTACCTACAAGCCGGCGGTAGCGTGTGACGTCTAAGAATGGCTCGTCCATTGGTTCCTTAGGTCGGCCTTCTTTTGCCCGTAAGCTCTCCCCCTTTCGCTTGAGCTGGTAATCTTCATCAAGGGGCGTAGCAACCGGAGACACACCAAGCTTGCCAGTCTCCTCTAACAAGTCAAGAGTATACTTGCGTTGTGAGAGGAAGAGTCCTTCCGGTGAGCGACAAATCTCAATACCAAGAAAGTATTTGAGTTCCCCAAGGTCCTTGATGTCAAATACCGACTTGAGAGAGTCCTTGGTGTCCTGAATGGCCGCCTTATCATCACCAGTCACGATGATGTCGTCGACGTATATGAGCACCACCACCCAACCAATAGAGGTGCGACGCGTGAAGAGAGTATGATCAGCCTCCGATCGCGTAAAACCATCAGTCTTGAGAGTGGAGCTTAGTTTGTGGTACCACGCTCGTGGGGACTGCTTAAGGCCATAGATGGCCTTACGTAGCCTCAAGACTTTTCCGGGTGTAACCATGTCTTCAAGGCCGGGAGGAGGCGTCATGTACACTTCTTCATCAAGTTCACCTTGAAGGAAGGCGTTCTTCACATCCATCTGCCATAAGTCCCATGAGAGGTTGACAGCAAGAGACAGCACAACCCGAACCGTATGGAGCTTGGCCACGGGTGCAAAGGTGTCCGTGTAGTCCGCGCCATAGGTTTGGGTGAAGCCACGGGCCACTAACCTGGCTTTATGCCGTTCAATGTCACCATTGCTCAAATACTTTATGGTAAACACCCATTTGGAGCTAACTGCCCGCTTGCCTTGAGGAAGATCCGATTCGTCCCACGTATGATTCCGGATCATGGCGCCAGTTTCATCCTTGACCGCATCTAACCAAACTTGATGTTCCTTGGCTTCATCATATGTCTGCGGGATCCAATTGGCGTCCACTTGGCCGAAGAAAGCTTGGTGATCAGCAGGTAACAGCTCAAGGGAACAAACGGACTGAATGGGATGAGCGACAGCTTGGCTGTTGTAATAGACACGCTTGTTCTTCCAAGTGGAGGGATCCGATCGAGGTCTGGTGCTCCGACGCAGGACTGGTGCCGGAAGTGGATCCACGCTAGGCAACACGGTGGACGTACCGTCCGTAGGAGCCGTCTCCGTGTTTTCCTCGGTAGAGGCCGCCGCCGGAGCATGCGTGTCCGTTGTAGGGCCAGGGACGGGAACACCGGTTATGGGTAGGCCAGACTCGAGAGATTCACCATCTTGGGCTGAACCATTGTCATTTGCATCTCCTTGGTCAGACCCACCATCGGTAGAAATTTGACTTAGTGTTGGCCGCACGGCACCCGTTGGTGGAGATGGGTTGCCAAGGTGATCAAGAAGGAACCGTAGACTCGAAGCTCGGTCATTAGGTGAGTGAGAGAGATCTTTAAGGCTGTTCCAATCCCTCTTGTCATGGTAGCCCACATGTTCTAGAAACCGGACATCTCGAGAGACATATAGTCGACTTGTGGCCGGATCATAACATTTGTACCCCTTTTGTGTGGTGGAGTAGCCAATGAACATACACTTTGTACTTTTGGCATCCAGCTTACTCCTTTGTTCTCCTGGTACTAACACAAAACAAACACAGCCGAAAACTCGTAAGTGATCAAGAGATGGTTTAAATTTGTTTAGTACTTCAAATGGAGATAAGTCATGAAGAACTCTAGTTGGTGTTCGGTTGATTAGGTAGCATGCAGTCATCACGGCATCACCCCAATATCGTTTAGGAACACTCGAATGGAACATGATTGCCCGCGCCACTTCCATGAGGTGCCGGTTCTTCCTCTCGGCCACACCATTTTGTTGTGGCGTGTAGGGACAACTAGTTTGATGGAGAATGCCATGCTTGGAGAGATGTTCTTTGAACTTGCAACTTGTGTATTCCCCCCCATTATCAGACCTAAGTACCTTAAGTTTAGCATTGAAGTGATTAGTCACATAATTTTGAAAATTGATAAAGGCATCAAATACTCTATCTTTAGATGGCAACAAGGTAATCCAAGTGTATTTTGATTTTTCATCAATAAAAGTCACAAAATACTTGTTATTATCTCTAGATAGGCATGGTGATGTCCAAACATCTGAGTGAACTAAATCAAAACAATTCTCATAAATAGTAGTTGACTTAGGAAAGATAGACTTGCAATGTTTTCCAAGAATACAAGGTTCACAAGTAGAATTATCAAAAGAAATATTAGGAAACATCAACCCTAAAGCACGTGAATGTGGGTGGCCTAGCCTAGCATGCCACACCATATTCGAATCAACAACAAAACAAGACTTAGTAGAGGATAAATTTGGATCGGTTTTCTCTAGGACATAGAGATCTCCACTCCCTTGCCCTTCTCCAAGAACCTTTCCAGTCTCAATATCCTGAAAATAAACATTGTTAGGACCAAAGATTGCATAACAATTCAAATCATTTGTGGCCCTCTTAACCGATAGTAAATTGGAGGTAAAGGTAGGCATAAAGAAAGCTTTTGAGGTTTTATCAAATAGTTTCAAGTCCCCTATTCCCTTTACTGGTATTTGTTCTCCATTTGCAATAACAACATTTCCTAAGGCCGGTTTTATGTTGTCAATTAAACTAGGGTTACTAATCATATGATGTGAGGCTCCCGAGTCAATAACAAGCGATTTGCTAGGCCTAGAAGTAAAGAAAGAGATACCAGACTCCTTGAGTGAAGCAATGGAGCGGATGAGAGCCTCAAGGTCTGACTTCCTCACCACATCTCCGTAGGCTGCGGTCATGGCCACCTCATCTCCCTGCTTTGATGATCCGGCTCCTTTATCGCTAACCGCTTCCTTTGAGAGGTTGGCTTTGAACTTGGCCGGCTTGAGATGAGGATGGAGAACCCAGCACTTGTCTTTCAGATGACCCCGCTTCTTGCAGTGGTCGCACACCAACAACTTCCTCTCCTCTTGCTTGTACATTCCTTTGTTGGCCGAAGCAAGCTCCCCCTTACCGCTAAACAAATCAAGGGATCCTTGCTCTTTCTGAATTTGGGAGCAAATATCTTCAAAGGAGGGGAGCTTCTCTGCCCTTAGGATGTGCTTCAAGAGGTCGTTGAAGGACGGGTTCAAGGTAAGTAGGAGTCCGAAGACTTTGTCTTGCTCCTTTCTTTCGTTTAGCACACTTGCCTCAAGTGTACTTGGCCGCAACATGTCAAGCTCGGACCATAGTGCACGGAACTTACCAAGATGCTTAGTGAACTCCACATCATCTTGGTTAAGATCATTTATGGCCTTCTTGACCTCAAAGACTCTAGTCATGTTAGAGACATTACCATACACGCCTTTAAGTGTTTCCCACAGTTCCTTGGCCGTCTCGCAATATGAGTAGGCCTCAAGGATAGGCGTGTCCAGAGAGTTTTGGAGAACAGATAGGACAACTTGGTCTTCTTGGAACCATTTGGCCTTCCTCTCGCTCTCTTCCTCCGCTTCCGCCTCGGAAGCGTCCTCTCCTTTGGGGTTTTTCTTTGGGACATAGTCGGACTCGACATGACTCCAAAGGCCACGACCTCCAAGGGCGGTTCTTGTGGTTCTTGTCCACAGCAAGTAGTTTGTCCCCTTTAGGACAACCGGTGAAACAATGGGCTTGGCGTTTTCCATGGTCGGATTTCTATGGACCGATGGGTAAAGCTTTTACCCGGAGAATAAATGGGATGCGAGTAAGAAGAAACGAAGATAAGGAGACTAGAGTGTAGAAATGAGTAGGAGAATGAGATTAGACTGTAGAGAATCGAAGAACTTGCTCTGATACAATGTTAGACTTTGTAGAATAAAGAAGAGAATCAAGAGAGTGATGAGAGATGTCGGTAGACAAAGAGAATGAGGAAGAAGAAAAGATTAGGTTATTGTTCCATAAGAATATCGGTTACAATGTAGGCTAATGCCTATTTATATCATGAGAAACTCTAGGGCTACACCCTTTACAAACCGCACAGCTAAGTGATAGGGACAGGAAGAGAGAAGAGACTAATCCCAAGGTTGATAGCGACCCGTCTTAGTCTCCTTAAACCAAACATCACCCGTGACTCTTCTTGCTCCACTTGCGCTTTCCCTCCAACGGCTATCTTGGGAATTCTAGAGTCTTCTAATGGGCTTAGGATGAGCAGGCCTCCTCTCCATTCCTTATCACTAGAAGACTCGGCCATTTCACCACACTTGTACGGACAGCCCATATTCAATACTCGTACGGACGGCCATGGCTGCCTTAGGCTTATTCTTTTGATCAATAGAAACATCATTGACCTTGCTACTTCCATCAAGTGTCGGTTCTTTCTTTCGGCCACACCATTTTGTTGAGGGGTGTAGGGACAACTTGTTTGATGAACAATGCCATGCTTTGCTAGGTGCTCTTTGAAGCGATTGCTTGTATACTCGCCTCCATTGTCTGTTCTAAACACTTTAAATTTTAGCATTAAACTGATTAGTGACATAGTTTTGAAAGTTTATAAAGGCATCAATCACACGGTCCTTGGAGGGAAGTAAAGTTACCCAAGTATACTTTGATTTTTCATCTATAAAAGTCACAAAGTACTTGTTATTATCCCTAGAGACACATGGAGATGTCCAAACATCCGAATGAACTAAGTCAAAACATTTTTCATAACAAGTAGTGGACTTAGTGAAAACGGTTTTACAATGTTTGCCAAGAATACAAGCTTCACAACTAGAGTGATCAAAAGAAACATTAGGTATCATCAATTCAAGAGCCCTAGAATGAGGATGACCTAGCCTAGCATGCCACATGGCATTAAAAGAAATTCCAAGACAAGAACTAAGAGAAAAAGATTTTGGTGACTTTGGTGAACTTTCTTCAAGTATATAAAGATCATCTTTGGTTCCACCTCCACCAATCAGTTTTCCTGTCTCAATATCCTGAAAATGCACATCATTAGGTCCAAATATAGCATATCAATTTAGATCATTAATAGCCCTCTTAACCGATAAGAGATTAGAAGTAAACTTTGGCATCTAAAAGGCCTTAGACTCTTTGTTAAATAACCTAAGGTTACCAATTCCTTGAACAGGAATCTTATCTCTGTTTGCTATAATGACCTCACCCCTAGCCGGTTCTATGTTGTTTAAGAGACTCGAATTACTAATTATATGGTGAGAAGCACCCGAGTCTACAACAAGAGAGTTCTCGGACGTTCGGGTCAAGAAGGTCTTACCGGAAGGCTCCTTGAGAGCCAATGACTTGAAGAAAGCTTCTAAGTCCGATATCCTCAGATAGTCCCCTAATGCCGCCTCGTCACCATTCCTTGAAGAACCGCCGGTCTGACCTTGCTCGTCTTTGGTGTGAGTGAGGTTGGCTCGTGGTTCCTTGTGGTGTTGACTTGGGCGTAAGTGAGGGTGTAGGAACCAACACTTCTCCTTAGTGTGGTTCTTCCTTTTACAATGCTCACATCCACCCTTTGACCTCCGCTTCTCCAGTTTGAATACCCCTTTGTTTGCCGTGACAAGCTCCCCCTTACCACTAAAGAGACCGAGAGAGCCTTGTTCTTTTTGAATCTGTGCACACACATCATCGAGGCTTGGGAGCTTGTCTGACCGTAGGATGTGTTTTATGAGGTCATTGAAGGTAGGATTAAGGGTGAGGAGCAAAGCGAAGACCTTATTTTGTTCCCTTCGTTCGTTAAGCACGACCGGGTCCATGGTGTTTGGTCGGAGCATCTCGAATTCAGCCCAAAGTGACCTAAACTTCCCAAAGTGTTTGTTGAACTCCATATCCTCCTGATTCAGGTCGTTGATGGCCTTCTTTACTTCAAAGACTCGAGTGAGGTTGGAGACATTGCCAAATACATTCTTAAGAGTCTCCAGAGTTCGCTAGCCGTTTCACAATAAGAATAGGCTTCTAGTATGGGAGCTTCAAGAGAGTTTTGAAGTATGGAGAGGACAGTTTGGTCTTCTTGGAACCATTTAGCGTCTTCCTCGAGCTTAGCCTCTTCTTCATCTTCTTTGATGGTTTCTTTTCCATCTTCTTTGATGACTTTCTTTGAAACTCTTCCACCTTCGATGTGGCTCCAAAGTCCACAGCCACACAACGCGGTTTTGGTGGTCCTTGACCACAATAGGTAGTTTCCTCCTTTGAGGACAGTCGGTAGAACAAGCGGCTTGGTGTTCTCCATGGTAGAATGCTATTGACCGCCGGCTAAAACTTTTGACCGGTGGTTAAACACGAGAAAAACGAACAAGAGTGGAAAGCGAACAACAAGAATAGAGAATCAAGACTTAGAAAATAGAGAATGGAGTTGGTTTTGTCAAGGACAGAAACCAAGCTCTGATACCATGTTAGAATTGCGGAATTAACTTAGGTAGAATTGAGAGAATAAACAGCTATGTTACTCTTTCTATGGTCAAAATATATAACAATCTAATGCATTTGAGTAATTATAAGAGTTTCTGTTGAATTTGGAGTGTTTAAACACCACTTTTACCCATTTTGTCATGAAATAGGCTAAAACCGAGAAAACAATGATTCGAAGCAGTAAACAGCTTTGTTACTGTTTATAGGGTCATATGTTGGGATTTATGAGACAAAGCTCACAAGAGAGGGTAGACAAACACTTGGTGAATGAATCCCCCTTTACCCACAACAAACTAACTCATTCTCAAGGGGGAGGAGAGAACATCAACTTGTGATGAACTCCCCATAAACAAGCTAGATAGAACCCAAATACTAGAGAGTAAGCGGATCCTAACTAGGAGAAGCACTAGTTTGAGACTTATCCTCTTCTAGTATCACAACACTTAGAGTTTGTGTACTTAGGAGAAGGAGGATTAAGAATCAGTAATCTAGGCTAAGTAAAGCAGTAAATAAGAAGAGTTTAGGTG
>NC_025693.1:34200568-34211230 GCF_000633955.1 Camelina sativa
TCCAATGCATTTGAATAATTATAAGAGTTCAAGTTTAATTTGAAGTGTTTAGACACCACTTATACCCATTTTGTCCCGAAACAGGCTAACACCGAGAAAACATTGATTCAAAGCAGTAAACAGCTTTGTTACTCTTTATAGGGTCAGAATGTGTGACAGTCAAATGCATTTTACTTATAGTAAGAGTTCGAGATGAATTTGGAATGTTTAGACAAAACTTAAACCTGTTTCATCCCAAAACAGGCTTAAACCAAGAAAACAGGCTAAAACAGAGAGAAATGTTAGAATTTGGAGAGAGTGAGCTGCAATATACACTCTACTCCAATATAAACTCACAAGAACACTTAAAGCGGAATTTGTGTGTTCATGTGTAAAGCCTTTAAGATACAACTCAATAAGAGTGTTCTTAAGGTAAAGAAGGAGTTATACACGCCAATATAAGCTGTGTATACTCAAGAATAAGTATGAGAGGCAACAGCTCTCTCACATCAAAGATAACCCAAATAACCCTTTAGAATAGTTTAGAGAATAGTGAAGAGTATAGAATGAAAGAGAGGTAGAGACCAAGCATTGCCAAAGCTTGGTCTCTCCATGAGAGTATAGAGGCTAGAATCTACCCATTTGAATGTATAAGAAACGATTTTGGTAAAGGGAAAACCCCCCCATTGGAGAGCTTAATTTTATTAGTGATATGTGTTACATATTTATACAAGGAGAGAATTGGTTATGTGTCTCCCTTCTAAACCTAATTACAACGGCCACATATACATACACATATACACATTTGGGTGTGTAGAAAGTGACATGAAGAGAGAGGAGAGCTGGTCCCAAGCATGTAGATAGTGACAGCTCGAAAGTGACCTCTTAAGCCAACATGTGACTCTCCCACTTGTTCCTTCTTTCTCTAATAGCAACTTGTGATATTTGAATGTTGTTGGACTCCCAAGAGTGATAGGGACACCTTATAAACGGATCTTTAGGTCACATGTGACTCCTTGCAACTTGCATTGACTCCAAACTCACATGGGACCACCTTTTGCCGCTCAAACTCTATTTGAATCCTAGGGCCTTCTTCACTCCATTCATTGGCCCTAGGTTTGTACATATTTATCAACATATCTTGACCCTACATTTGCACATTTGTTTCTTGATGGAGAGTGTCGAGTGAACTCCTGGGTGTGTGACTTCTTCATCTGGTTCAATACTCCCCCTCAAGCTTAAGTGTGGAGAGATCGGAGGTTAAGCTTGAAGCTTCATGAGACTTCTTTGAACTCCATCAATCTCATTGCATCTTCCTCTCTAATACTCCCCCTCAAGCTTGGGCGGTGGGTACCAAAGACCAAGCTTGCAACACACAAATAACCACCTCATTAAAAACCTTAGCAAAGAAAACCACTTGGGATAAAACTTTGCTAAGGGAAAAAGAGTATAGCCTTCATGGTTGAATTTTGTAGCTTTGACCTTGGTTTGAATGTGGGATGGCTTTGGCTTCTTGCTTCTTTCTCTTACACACCATAGCTCCATTATCCAAGTGAACCTCTTCTTCTCATCTAGCTTACAAATGGCTTTGTTTCTTTTACACCTTCAACTAAAGATGTAAAGAGATTCTTAAGTATATTTGCCATAAGAATAATATTTATCTTAGATTGAGACATGAGAGAATAAACTGGAAAATGAACTAGCATTTACTAAGTCTAAATTCAGTTTAACACATGATTAAAAATCATATTTTAAACATGCAAATTAAATTTTAAATTATGCTAAATCCGGTTTAATATTCAGTTTATAAATCTAAAAATCACCTAGATAAATTTCAGATTTTAATCATGAATTTAATTCCTAAAGTCAATATTTGAAAATGACAAATTAAACATTAATAATCTGTTTTTATCACAAGGCAATTCTCTAAAACCACAACCTAATATTTGTTCTCTAAATTTAGATTCTAAACATAATTCACTAAATGCATGACTAATCTGATTCAAATGTGATTGATGAATTAATTATATTGAAAGAGTTAAGGGTTTAGAGATAGCCTTTGATCTTCTTTGTTGGAATGTGTTGCTTCAAACTGCTTCTAAAGCTCCATGAGGGTTGTTGACACCTTTCTCCTCCTCAAGATTGGCTTGAATAATTAATGAGAACCAATCTTGAAGGTTTGTGCACACCCTTCTTGTCACTTCTTTGACTTCATAAAAATTGGCTCCATCCTCTAAGTGTTTCCATTCCTTCTACTCCTTCATGACTTGATTTCTCTTCTCATGGATCTCTTTGCTTTATCTTGTGTTTCTCATTAGAGTGTTCACACATGTCTCGTCTCCTTTAAACCTTCATCATGAGATTTAAAGAAAAAATTTAAAGTACATATTGTGGGGTTTTAAGAAAACACTTAATAAAACTTGAGAAACCAAATGAAGAATTAAGATAACTAAGGTAATGAAAAATACTATATTTATTTTAAGAAAAAATATTTAAAAACGAATTTAAAATATTTTTAAAAAACGAATTTAAAATATTTTTAGATAAATATAGAATTAAATAAATTCAAACTTGAAATTCAAATTTTAAAAACTTGAATTAAGATGAATTTAAATTAATTAAAAGATAGAGTTTAGAGGATAGCCTTTTAAATTAGAGATGTGGTTTGAATCATCTTTGGGACCACTCTCTTGACTTGGTCATGGTTTGGACCATGTCTTGAGTCTTGAAACTTTGTGCCTAGAAGATCTCAACTAGTGCACATTCAATCAGCTCTTAACAACTTTGACACTACCACACATGCTTTCCACCAGCTTTCCTCTCCACTAGATCTTCTACCATGGTCAACTCCGGTCTGCTTCCTCCGGTCAGCCTCTCTGGACTGACATCTTCAAGTCATCCGGCTTAGTACTATGGTTGGGCTTGTATGCGGTCTTTGAAGCTTGATGGCCATTGGTTCTAACTCCAAGCATTGATGATGCGCCGGAATGATATATGCCCACTTAATCGGGCATAACTTTTTAAAGGTTGCTCGGATTGATATGATTTCACTTCCACTGGAAATACGACTCTATCGTCTAGAACTTTTGTGAAGAACGCGTAAGCTGCATCGCAGTGGAAGGCTTTCGTACGAGTCGATCTTTGAGACGTTTCGGCGGAGATTTTACTTGTTGCCGAGAATAGAGTAACCAGAACTTGTAACTTAGTAACCGAAAGTGTTTGTAACCAGAATGAGAGTTTAGTAACCAGAATGAGAGTTTTAGTAACCAAGAGTGAGGGATTTAGTAACCAAGAATGAGAGTTTAGTAACCAAGAGTGAAAGATTTTAGTAACCAAGAATGAGAGTTTAGTAACCAAGAGTGTATGAGTGTTTGAGTGTTTAGTGTTTAGTAAACAGAATGAGCAAAGGAAATGAAGCAGCTCCCCTTTAAGGACTGACTTCAAGACACCATAAACCTCCAACAAGTAGATTAACAGTTCTCCCTTGTGGATTTCATGGCTACTCCAAACTGAAACTTCAAACTGCCTTGATAACCTCCATATAGAGTATCTACTCCAATGGCTCCAAGAACAGCTTCAAAACGCCATCTTTGTGGCTTCTTTTTGAGAATTGAATACTAGCAGCTCAGATCTTGAGCCTTCTCTGATACCATATTAGAATTTGGAGAGAGTGAGCTGCAAGATACACTCTACTCCAATATAAACTCACAAGAACACTTAAAGCGGAATTTGTGTGTTCATGTGTAAAGCCTTTAAGATACAACTCAATAAGAGTATTCTTAAGGTAAAGAAGGAGTTATACACTCCAATATAAGCTGTGTATACTCAAGAATAAGTATGAGAGGCAACAGCTCTCTCACACCAAAGATAACCCAAATAACCTTTTAGAATAGTTTAGAGAATAGTGAAGAGTATAGAATGAAAGAGAGGTAGAGACCAAGCATTGCCAAAGCTTGGTCTCTCCATGAGAGTATAGAGACTAGAATCTACCCATTTGAATGTATAAGAAACGATTTTGGTAAAGGGAAAAACCCCCCATTGGAGAGCTTAATTTTATGAGTGATATGTGTTACATATTTATGAGTGATATGAGTGATATGTGTTACATACAAGGAGAGAATGGGTTATGTGTCTCCCTTCTAAACCTAATTACAACGGCCACATATACATACACATATACATATTTGGGTGTGTAGAAAGTGACATGAAGAGAGAGGAGAGCTGGTCCCAAACATGTAGATAGTGACAGCTCCAATGTGACCTCTTAAGCCAACATGTGACTCTCACACTTGTTCCTTCTTTCTCTAATAGAAACTTGTGATATTTGAATGTTGTTGGACGCCCAAGAGTGATAGGGACACCTTATAAACGGATCTTTATGTCACATGTGACTCCTTTCAACTTGCATTGACTCCAAACTCACATGGGACCACCTTTTGCCGCCCAAACTCTATTTGAATCCTAGGGCCTTCTTCACTCCATTCATTGGCCCTAGGTTTGTACATCTTTATCAACATATCTTGACCCTATGATGTTCATATATTTTACCCTGTTTTCCCTTAATATATTCACATCTTTTGCTATCCATTTTGACATTATTGCATAGCTTTAGGGTTGTTCTTGCATTAGAGTTTAGTTGCATTGCATTTGCATCTTTTCATGCATAAACAGGTGATTTTGAAGCTTAATGAGCATGAAAGCAATGCTGAAGAGAAGTGAAGCAATCATGAGGAGAAAGCAAGAGAGCTAAGGCTGAAGAACCAAGGTCCGAAGTCCAACTCGACTGCCCACTCGACCAGACACTCGACCGTGTGCTGAGAGGGACTCGACCGAGTGGGAGGAGCACAAGAGGAGCCAACTCGACCGGTCACTCGACCGAGCACCAGGTCGAGTTGGTCGAGCCGCCTGGCTATTTTGTCTTTTAGCGTTTTTAGGGCTTCCACTACTTTTTTTTTATAAGGGCTTGTACCTGCAGCCACCAAAGAACCCAGCTTTTTAGAGAGTCAAAAACCTAGTTTTTACCTTTTTGGGAATTATTCCTTTTGCACTTTTATTTTCTTAAGATCTTGTACTTCTTTTAAAAGGAGAAAAAAAAGACTAAATTCTTCAATATTGTTGGTTTCATAACTTTCAGAATATTGAGAATTTGAGTTTGATTCTTTCTTCAATATTGTAGATCTTTGCTTTATCTATCTAATCATGCAAGTTTCATCATTTTCTGGGTTTATGATTTTGATGTTCATCATGTATGCTTGTGAGTAGTTGCTTAGGATCTTGAGGATGGGTTAGGCTGGGTTGTGTTTGAGGTTTGTTTGATTTGGTCAAGCTTGATTGTTGTAGATCTCTTCTAGGCTAGATGTTCTTAATGCTGATCCTATATCTGAGAGGGTAGGATCTGATTTCAAGCCTCTTAGCATCACACCAATGTCTAAGAAGCATAGATAAGGCTAGATCTAGAGACTATCATTAGGCTTGCTAAGAGATTAGAAGTCTTGTTTGATTTTTGACATATTGCTTAATGCCTGCTTGTGTAGATTCTTTACTTTGTGAGAACAAGTCTAGAGATGCATGAGTTTGATTGTTTCTTGCCATGAGAGTGGATTAAACATGTCTTAGAAATATATGTCTAGAGATTAGCTCAAGTTGTTTGAGATTTGTTGACCAAGTTAGATGACCTCAATCATAGTCCAGCCCATGAATCCCTCCTCAAGACCTTCCTTGTTTATTGATTTCTTAGCTTAAATCCTGTTGTTTGATCGTTGTTTGATTCGTTTTGGTATTGCTCTGTTTTTCTTGTGTTGCTCTGTTTTGCGTATTTGTCCAGCTCGACCCTGCACTCGATCAGCACTCGATCGAGTGCTTGCTCGAGTTCCAACCCAGAACTTGTGTTTATGATTTGTGTTTGTCCTGTTTCACCCTAGTTGCATTTCTGTTGCATTCATTTAGTATCCTGTTCATTACTTACCTTGCATTAGTTCAATACTTGCATTATTATAGTTTCTATTTCTGTTTTAGCTTCATAATTGTCATAATCATTATATTCCATTTGCATTTAGCTCCTAGTTCTAGTAGTTTTACTTTCTGCATTTCACATTTCATAATACGATTGTTAGTGACAAACAACCTTTACATCTGGCTTGACTTAGACTCATATGCACATCTTGATTGATCACAAAAACTCAGAATGGATTGACACCTCTTATACTACAATTGCATAAGGGGAATTGAAACACCCTGTCATCCATTCATTCATAAGTCATCATTCCATACATCATTCATCACCACACCCACAAAAAGACATGTTTCAATTTGGCGTCGTTGCCCATTTGAGTTTGTTTTGTGACATTTAGGATCATTATTAGTCTAAGATTAAGTTCGTTTATACACTTGTGAAGTTGCTGAACTTAAATCTTTTTTTGCTTGGCTGTCTTGAGTTTCAGGTACCCACTCGACCACCCACTCGACTGAGTAGTGATCGAGCACATTATCGAGTCAGAAGCCGGATCCAAATAGCCATCACTTCCCAGTCAACTCGACCACCCACTCGAGCCTGCGCTCGACCGTGTACCTGTTCGAGTCTATACTCGAGTTTGTTGATGCACACAAGGTCAAAAGGCAAAGACAGTCTTCAAAGGCCTATTGACAACATCCACAGGCTACAAAAGGGTTTGAGACATAAGCAAAGAAGAGTAGTTCAAGAACAAGAAGAACAAGTAGTCATGGAACAGCAAGATCACCATGATCATAGACCTAGACACTTTGGTGCTGGGGATGCACCTAACACACACAACCAAAGAGCTGGTATTGTGCCTCCTGTTGTGGCCAATAATAATTATGAAATCAAGAGTGGATTGATCTCCATGATACAAGCCAACAAATTTCATGGGTTGCCAATGGAGGATCCTCTAGATCACCTTGATGAGTTTGACAGAATATGTGGACTCACAAAAATCAATGGAGTAAGTGAAGATGGCTTCAAGTTAAGGCTATTCCCATTTTCCCTTGGAGACAAAGCTCATCTATGGGAGAAGACTATTCCTACTGGAGCTATAACCACATGGGATGCATGCAAGAACGCTTTTTTGGCCAAGTTCTTCTCCAATGCAAGGACTGCTAGGTTGAGGAATGAAATTTCTGGGTTTGCTCAAAGGAATAATGAGAGCTTTTGTGAAGCTTGGGAGAGGTTTAAAGGATTCCAGACTCAGTGTCCTCACCATGGCTTCAGCAATGAGTCCCTTCTAAGCACTTTGTATAGAGGAGTGCTTCCCAAGATAAGAATGCTTCTTGATACAGCTTCAAAAGGCAACTTGCTCAACAAGAATGTGGAAGAAGGATGGGAATTGGTTAGGAACCTTGCTCAGTCAGATGGTATTTATAATGAAGATTATGATAGAACCATGAGGATCCCCTCCACTGATCAAGAGGACAAATACAAGCAGGATTTAAAGATGGTCAATGAGAAGCTTGACAAGATTCTCCTAAGCCAGTCAAAAACCATTCACTTCATTGGTGAAGAAGAAGCTCCAGTCCAAGAAGGAGATAGGGAGTTTGCTGAGTTGTGTTATATGCAGAACCAAGGAGGAGGATACAAAGGCTACAACCAAGGTGGAGGATTCAAGCAGAACAACCTCTCTTATAGGAGCACCAATGTAGCCAACCCTCAAGACCAAGTCTATCCACCTCCTCAGCCTCAACAACAGCACAACTATGCACCCAAGCAGCAGCAACAAGTGTTCCAGCCCCAATTGTGTCCCCCACCAGGGTTTCAGACTAACCAAGGCCAGGAACAAGACCTAAGAGCAATGATACAACAGCTGTTGATTGGGCAAACCAATGGGAAAATTGAGGAAGCCAAACAGTTTGCTGAGCTGAATCAAAGGTTAACATCACAATATAATGATCTCAATATGAAGTTTGAAGGACTTAACTCAAGAGTGAAGTATATGGAGAGCAATATAGCATCTACTTCAGCTCCAAAACCCACCCAACTCCCTGGAAAAGCAGTTCAAAACCCAAGGGAGTTTACTGCCAAAGCCATTCATATCTTTGAAGAGGAAGTCACTGAGGACAGTGAAGTTCAAGTTGGGGAGGATTGGTCATTTCTTGAAGCTCAGAGTGAAGTTTGTGCAAAGCAGACTGACTCCGGTATTGCACTCGACCAGGTGCTCGAGCATGCACTCGACCGAGTGAGTGTTCGAGTGGTCGATCGAGCTGAAGAGTCAGAAGCTGTCAAGCCTGCTAAGTACATCCCTCCTGCTTACAAACCGCCTCTACCATTCCCAGGACGTTTCAAGGCACAGAAGCTTAAGGAATTAAGGGAAATCATTGAGAAAAAACAAATGTTGGCTTTGCAACAAGAGGAAGAGAAGGCTTTGAAGGAAGAGGTTGTGATTGAGAAACAAGAAGAAGTGATGGCCATACAAGAGATCATCATTGCTTACCAAGAAGAAGAGAAAGGACCTGCCTTGGAACAATATGATCCATATCCTCTCTATAAGGATTTTTTGCTTGATTTATCAAAGAAGAAGGCTCAAGCTCAAGATGAGAAGGATCTTGAAGACCTTGGAGGAGTAATCAACCCAATTAAGGTTAAGGATCCAGGTCCATTCTATCTGCTTTGCACACTTAGCTATCTTCACTACAACCAGTGCTTAGGTGACTTGGGAGCATCTATCAGTGTGATGCCCTATTCTATAGCACAAAAGCTTGGGCACACTAACTTCAAGTCCACCAACCTTCATATATGCCTAGCTGATGGTTCAAACAGAGATGTGGTTGGCAAGTTGGAGAATATTCCACTCAAGATAGGAAGAGCAAGGGTTATACAGATTTTGTGGTATTGGAGATGGACAAGGAACCTGAAGATCCTATCATCCTTGGGAGGTCATTCTTAGCCACAGTTGGAGCTGTTATTGATGTTAAGGAAGGTCTTGTGACCTTGAGCATTTCTGAGGGTATAGTGATATGATCGTGGCCAGCAAGGAGACAGAAGCTGCAGAGAAACCGGAGATCGTGGGAAGGATCACTCGTTCAAGAGCTAAGGAGATGGCCGAGGAAGCTCATGCACTCATAGCTGACGGGTCATTCAATCTACTGAGGATCCAAGTCTTCAACATATCCACCCTGAAGACTTCACCCGGTAATGATAACTAGATAACTTAGGTGTGAAGTTTGTACTTTTTTTCCCATAGCTGAGTTTTGTCCCAATGGGTTTTCTCGGTATGGTTTTTAATGAGGCAAATGGATCACTACGTCGAGTTATCTAGAAGTCATTCCCAATGGGGAATAATGTACTAATACAAGTGACTTCTGTACTACTACAGATCACCTAGACGCTTCGTTGTTTTCTTATTTTCTTTACACGCCTTGTTGTTTTATTTTGAACTTTCTGTTGTTTGGAGTGTCGAGCCCTAAGGTTGATTATAAAACCCAAAAGCGACGCCTCCTTGTTTGGCAGCGAAGAAGTTTTATGTAACAGGTATTGTTGAATCTTTCTTCTCTCAATCCGAACTCGTGAATGCGTTCATGATTCCGAGTTTCTAAACACTTTGTGATTAAAAAACTCTTCACTTTATTTTCGAATCCATATAACCATCTAACACTTCTCACCATCGAATCATTGCTTTTCTCTCTCGAACATCACCTGTCGTCACTCGCAATCCACTTGTGCATCATCACCATCAAATTCACGTTGCCACTTACATGTCATCAGCCTCCATCGGAGTTTCATCCTAGGGAGTTTGTATTATGTGGTATCAGAACCAACTCTGTGCCAAAGGCTGAGCGATTCTAAACCTTAATCTCGTTTTGTGTTGTTTTGATTTTGTTCATTTGTTTAATCCTTTGTTGTGTTAGTTTTTGCTGTTTTAGCTTTCGTTGTGAGTCTTGTTTAGTTTCAGGATTTGTTTTTTTTTGTTGTTCGTTTGTGACTAGATTACGAGTCTTAGAGTTTATTTTGTTCTTTCACTCAAGGAACGTTTTACTTCGAGTTTTCTTCTTTATTTTGTAGGTACAATGGAGCTTTCTCTAGAAGCTATGGAGGCTTTGAACCAAGCCATGGCTAAGAAAATAACAGAAGCAAACAAGACAATGTCTACTCAGTTCCAGCAATAGATGGAACAGCTCAGTAACAAGTTTGAGAAGCAGATCAAAGATATAGCTCAAGCAACTAGCGCTTCAGATCAGAGTTCTTCAGAACCGCCTAGTCCTAATGAGGCTCTCCGCTTAGCTAAAGGAAATACACACGTGGGAGCTTCTTCCAAACATACACGGATCAGAACAGCTAAGTCACCTACTGGGGAGTATTCAGAAGAAGAGGAAGCCTCAGATCATAGCCAAGAGACAATGAGGAGAAACAGAAACAAAGATCACGGCAGGGATTATAATCCTTTGAGGCAATAGTTGAATCATCTCAAGATTCAGTATCCTTCGTTCCATGGTACCAATGATCCAGAGACTTATCTAGACTGGGAAAGGAACATGGAGTCGAACTTTCAAGTTCAAGGCACCTATGAGTTGAACAAGGTGAAGATAGCCATATCTGAATTCAATGGCTATGCTTTGTTGTGTTGGGAGCAGTTGGGACTCACTAGACATCGAAAGAGAGAGCCTGCTATCACTACATGGGAACAATTAGTCACGCAAATGAGAAAGAAGTTTGTGCCTACACACTACCAGAGAGAG
>NC_025693.1:34214295-34221237 GCF_000633955.1 Camelina sativa
GAGGAGTAATCATCCCAATTAAGCTTAAGGATCCAGGTCCATTCTATCTGCCTTGCACACTTAGCTATCTTCACTACAACCAGTGCTTATGTGACTTGGGAGCATCTATCAGTGTGATGCCCTATTCTATAGCACAAAAGCTTGGGCACACTGACTTCAAGTCCACCAACCTTCATATATGCCTAGCTGATGGTTCAAACAGAGATGTGGTTGGCAAGTTGGAGAATATTCCAGTCAAGATAGGAAGAGAAAGGGTTCATACAGATTTTGTGGTATTGGAGATGGACAAGGAACCTGAAGATCCTATCATCCTTGGGAGGTCATTCTTAGCCACAGTTGGAGCTGTTATTGATGTTAAGGAAGGTCTTGTGACCTTGAGCATTTCTGAGGGTATAGTGATATGATCGTGGCCAGCAAGGAGACAGAAGCTGCAGAGAAACCGGAGATCGTGGGAAGGATCACTCGTTCAAGAGCTAAGGAGATGGCCAAGGAAGCTCATGCACTCATAGCTGACGGGTCATTCAATCTACCGAGGATCCAAGTCTTCAACATATCCACCCTGAAGACTTCACCCGGTAATGATAACTAGATAACTTAGGTGTGAAGTTTGTACTTTTTTTCCCATAGCTGAGTTTTGTCCCAATGGGTTTTCTCGGTATGGTTTTTAATGAGGCAAATGGATCACTACGTCGAGTTATCTAGAAGTCATTCCCAATGGGGAATAATGTACTAATACAAGTGACTTCTGTACTACTACAGATCACCTAGACGCTTCGTTGTTTTCTTATTTTCTTTACACGCCTTGTTGTTTTATTTTGAACTTTCTGTTGTTTGGAGTGTCGAGCCCTAAGGTTGATTATAAAACCCAAAAGCGACGCCTCCTTGTTTGGCAGCGAAGAAGTTTTATGTAACAGGTATTGTTGAATCTTTCTTCTCTCAATCCGAACTCGTGAATGCGTTCATGATTCCGAGTTTCTAAACACTTTGTGATTAAAAAACTCTTCACTTTATTTTCGAATCCATATAACCATCTAACACTTCTCACCATCAAATCATTGCTTTTCTCTCTCGAACATCACCTGTCGTCACTCGCAATCCACTTGTGCATCATCACCATCAAATTCACGTTGCCACTTACATGTCATCAGCCTCCATCGGAGTTTCATCCTAGGGAGTTTGTATTATGTGGTATCAGAACCAACTCTGTGCCAAAGGCTGAGCGATTCTAAACCTTAATCTCGTTTTGTGTTGTTTTGATTTTGTTCATTTGTTTAATCCTTTGTTGTGTTAGTTTTTGCTGTTTTAGCTTTCGTTGTGAGTCTTGTTTAGTTTCAGGATTTGTTTTTTTTTGTTGTTCGTTTGTGACTAGATTACGAGTCTTAGAGTTTATTTTGTTCTTTCACTCAAGGAACGTTTTACTTCGAGTTTTCTTCTTTATTTTGTAGGTACAATGGAGCTTTCTCTAGAAGCTATGGAGGCTTTGAACCAAGCCATGGCTAAGAAAATAACAGAAGCAAACAAGACAATGTCTACTCAGTTCCAGCAATAGATGGAACAGCTCAGTAACAAGTTTGAGAAGCAGATCAAAGATATAGCTCAAGCAACTAGCGCTTCAGATCAGAGTTCTTCAGAACCGCCTAGTCCTAATGAGGCTCTCCGCTTAGCTAAAGGAAAGGCACACGTGGGAGCTTCTTCCAAACATACACGGATCAGAACAGCTAAGTCACCTACTGGGGGAAGAGAGACTTGTTTCAATCAGAGAAGAAACACTCAAAGCACAGAAAGAGAGCATCGAAGAACTGGTAGAGATCCTACACGCCCACGACGAACTGAACAAGTAGCTGGGCATCGAATATACTTTGATACAGATAGAGAGTATTCAGAAGAAGAGGAAGCCTCAGATCATAGCCAAGAGACAATGAGGAGAAACAGAAACAGAGATCACGGCAGGGATTATGATCCTTTGAGGCAGCAGCTGAATCATCTCAAGATTCAGTATCCTTCGTTCCATGGTACCAATGATCCAGAGACTTATCTAGACTGGGAAAGGAAGATGGAGTCGAACTTTCAAGTTCAAGGTACCTATGAGTTGAACAAGGTGAAGATAGCCATATCTGAATTCAATGGCTATGCTTTGTTGTGGTGGGAGCAGTTGGGACTCACTAGACATCGACAGAGAGAGCCTGCTATCACTACATGGGAACAGTTAGTCACGCAGATGAGAAAGAAGTTTGTGCCTACACACTACCAGAGAGAGATTCTTAACAAGCTGAGGCGTCTCACTCAAGGCACTAAGTCTGTAAGAGACTACTATCAGGAGCTGGAAACGCTTATGATCAGGGCTGATCTGAGAGAAAGTGAAGACATGGTTATGTCTAGGTTTCTTGGAGGTTTGAACAGAGAGATTCAAGACAAGATAGAGCTGCAGAACTATGAAGATGTGCAAGAAATGGTACATAAGGCAGAGCTAATTGAATCACAGATCAAGAGAAAGGGAGTGAGGTCAACGTTTACGCCTAACATTCCCAAGCCAAGAGAGTTCAGTAAACCCGCCTTCACCAAGGACAGCAAACCCGCGACAGCCACAGTCAAAGAGGAAGTTAAGATCGATTTCAAGCCCAAGAGTAGCACCTCTACAAGTCATATTACGTGTTTCAAATGCCAAGGGATGGGGCATTATTCCAGAGACTGCCCTAACAAGAAGATGTTTCTTCTTCAAGAAGGAGGAGAGATTATGCCTGTAGACAGTTCAGAGAGTGAACCAGAGTCTGATTTAGGTGAAGAAGGTGAACCAGCAGTCATGGGAGAGATGTTAGTAGCACGCAGAGCTTTAAGTGTTCAGACTCATCCAGATGATCGAGGGCAGCGTGAGAATCTCTTCCACACCCGGTGTATGGTTCAAGACAAGGTCTGCACCTTGATCATTGATGGTGGTAGCTGTACTAATGCTGCTAGTGAAGAGATGGTACAGAAGCTTAATCTCAAGACCACTTCACATCCAAGACCTTATCAGCTACTGTGGTTGAATAACAAAGGATGATATGATCGTGGCCAGCAAGGAGACAGAAGCTGCAGAGAAACCGGAGATCGTGGGAAGGATCACTCGTTCAAGAGCTAAGGAGATGGCCAAGGAAGCTCATGCACTCATAGCTGACGGGTCATTCAATCTACCGAGGATCCAAGTCTTCAACATATCCACCCTGAAGACTTCACCCGGTAATGATAACTAGATAACTTAGGTGTGAAGTTTGTACTCTTTTTCCCATAGCTGAGTTTTGTCCCACTGGGTTTTCTCGGTATGGTTTTTAATGAGGCAAATGGATCACTACGTCGAGTTATCTAGAAGTCATTACCAATGGGGAATAATGTACTAATACAAGTGACTTCTGTACTACTATAGATCACCTAGACGCTTCGTTGTTCTTCTTATTTCCTTTACACGCCTTGTTGTTTTATTTGGAGTGTCAAACCCTAGGGTTTATTATAAAACCCAAAAGCCACGCCTCCTTGTTTGGTAGCGAAGAAGTTGTATGAACAAGTATTGTCACACTTTTTCCTCACTTTGAATTCTAGAATGCGTTCTTGATTTCTGGGTTTCTATACACTTTGTGATTCAGAAACTCTTCACTTTGTTCCAATCCATACAACCACCTAAACATNCTGTTCACATCATTCGATCTTCTCACATCATCACTCAAAGTCATTCGCCCATCATCATCAACCAGATCTCGTCACCTATCCCCTATCCTCAGCCTTTCATCGGAGTTCTATCCTAGGGAGATCGTATTAAAGGAGCTTTAACAGTTTCGCAGCAAGTGGTAGTGAAACTCACAATTGGGAAGTATGAAGATGAGCTGCTTTGTGATGTGATTCCGATGAAGTCCAGTCATATTCTTTTGGGATGACCATGGCAGTTTGACAGAGGAGTGTTCCATGATGGCTACACCAACAGGGAGTCATTTGAGTTCAAAGGACGCAAGGTCACTCTTCTACCACTAACACCCAGCGAGATCTACAAGGATCAGCTTCACATGAACCGCAAGGATATAGAGAAGGTGTCTCACAGCCTGTACATCAATCACAGCGGGGTCAATAAGCTATTTGACCCAGAAATGACCACATTCTTGTTTGTCTACAAAGAGACACTCGCTAGTACCAAGCCAGCAGAAGAGCTTCCACGCGAGATGATAGAGATTATAGAGGAGTACAAGGATGTATTTCCAGAAGAGATACCTCCAGGCTTGCCTCCAATACGTGGGATAGAGCATCAGATCGATTTGGTACCAGGTTCAGCTCTACCGAACAGACCAGCTTACAGAACCAATCCTGTAGAGACTAAAGAGCTGCAGAAACAAGTAGAAGAGTTGATGAACAAGGGACACATCAGAGAGAGCCTCAGTCCATGCGCAGTACCAGTCTTGCTCGTACCAAAGAAAGATGGTTCATGGAGGATGTGTGTTGACTGCAGAGCTATTAACAATATCACAGTGAAGTACAGACATCCGATCCCGAGATTAGATGACATGCTGGACGAGCTATGTGGGTCAACAGTCTTCTCAAAGATCGATTTGAAGAGTGGGTATCATCAGATCAGAATGAAGGAAGGAGATGAATGGAAAACAGCTTTCAAGACCAAGCAAGGGCTCTACGAATGGCTAGTCATGCCGTTTGGTCTCACCAATGCTCCTAGCACCTTCATGCGTTTAATGAATCATGCTCTCAGACCTTTCATTGGCGTCTTCGTGGTTGTGTACTTCGACGACACCCTCGTCTACAGCAAAGATCTAGAAGAACACTTAGAACACATCCGCCAAGTTCTAAATGTTCTTCGTTCCCAATCCCTCTTTGCTAATTTTTCTAAATGTTCGTTTTGTACTACTGAGGTTGTNAGATGTATTTCCAGAAGAGATACCTCCAGGCTAGAGCATCAGATCGATTTGGTACCAGGTTCAGCTCTACCGAACAGACCAGCTTACAGAACCAATCCTGTAGAGACTAAAGAGCTGCAGAAACAAGTAGAAGAGTTGATGAACAAGGGACACATCAGAGAGAGCCTCAGTCCATGCGCAGTACCAGTCTTGCTCGTACCAAAGAAAGATGGTTCATGGAGGATGTGTGTTGACTGCAGAGCTATTAACAATATCACAGTGAAGTACAGACATCCGATCCCGAGATTAGATGACATGCTGGACGAGCTATGTGGGTCAACAGTCTTCTCAAAGATCGATTTGAAGAGTGGGTATCATCAGATCAGAATGAAGGAAGGAGATGAATGGAAAACAGCTTTCAAGACCAAGCAAGGGCTCTACGAATGGCTAGTCATGCCGTTTGGTCTCACCAATGCTCCTAGCACCTTCATGCGTTTAATGAATCATGCTCTCAGACCTTTCATTGGCGTCTTCGTGGTTGTGTACTTCGACGACATCCTCATCTACAGCAAAGGTCTAGAAGAACACTTAGAACACATCCGCCAAGTTCTAAATGTTCTTCGTTCTCAATCCCTCTTTGCTAATTTTTCTAAATGTTCGTTCTGTACTACTGAGGTTGTCTTTCTAGGCTTTGTTGTCAGTGCAGAAGGAGTTAGAGTGGACGATGAGAAGGTCAAGGCTATTAAGGAGTGGCCAACACCCAAAAACGTGGCAGAAGTCAGGAGCTTTCATGGACTAGCAGGATTCTACATGCGATTTGTCCAAGAATTCAGTACTATTGCAGCACCACTTACAGAAGTTATCAAGAAGGATGTAGNTATCAGAGAGACCTCAGTCCATGCGCAGTACCAGTCTTGCTCGTACCAAAGAAAGATGGTTCATGGAGGATGTGTGTTAACTGTAGAGCTATTAACAATATCACAGTGAAGTACAGACATCCGATCCCGAGATTAGATGACATGCTGGACGAGCTATGTGGGTCAACAGTCTTCTCAAAGATCGATTTGAAGAGTGGGTATCATCAGATTAGAATGAAGGAAGGAGATGAATGGAAAACAGCTTTCAAGACCAAGCAAGGGCTCTACGAATGGCTAGTCATGCCGTTTGGTCTCACCAATGCTCCTAGCACCTTCATGCGTTTAATGAATCATGCTCTCAGACCTTTCATTGGCGTCTTCGTGGTTGTGTACTTCGACGACATCCTCATCTACAGCAAAGGTCTAGAAGAACACTTAGAACACATCCGCCAAGTTCTAAATGTTCTTCGTTCTCAATCCCTCTTTGCTAATTTTTCTAAATGTTCATTCTGTACTACTGAGGTTGTTTTTCTAGGCTTTGTTGTCAGTGCAGAAGGAGTTAGAGTGGACGATGAGAAGGTCAAGGCTATCAAGGAGTGGCCAACACCCAAAAACGTGGCAGAAGTCAGGAGCTTTCATGGACTAGCAGGGTTCTACAGGCGATTTGTGCAAGACTTCAGTACTATTGCAGCGCCACTTACAGAAGTTGTCAAGAAGGATGTAGGATTCAGATGGGAGGAAGCACAAGAGAAGGCGTTTTCAACCTTAAAAGAGAAGCTTATCTCTGCCCCTATTCTCTTACTTCCTGATTTTATGAAAACTTTTGAGATTGAATGTGATGCTTCCGGAGTGGGTATAGGTGCTGTTTTGATGCAGGATAGGAAGCCAGTAGCTTACTTCAGTGAAAAGCTAGGAGGATCGACGTTGAACTATCCTACATATGACAAGGAGCTGTATGCTTTGGTTAGAGCTCTTCAAACGTGGCAGCATTACCTGTGGCCCAAGGAGTTCGTTATTCACACTGATCATGAGTCCCTGAAGCATCTCAAAGGACAACAGAAGCTCAACAAGAGACATGCCATATGGATGGAGTTCATAGAGACTTTTCCCTACACGGTTAAATACAAGAAAGGTAAAGATAATGTAGTTGCAGATGCATTATCCAGGAGGTACACTCTCATTTCTACTTTGTCTTCTAAGCTTGAAGGTTTTGATGA
>NC_025693.1:34221275-34222583 GCF_000633955.1 Camelina sativa
TATGGCAAATGCCATAAGTTTTCTTTTGAAAACTACTATAGGCAGGATGGATATCTATTTTATAAGAAACGATTGTGTATACGAAGAGGATCCATAAGGGAACTGTTGATTAGAGAAGCTCACGGAGGTGGACTAGCTGGACATTTCGGAGTGTCAAAGACTCTACTTGGACTGCAAGAACACTTCTATTGGCCTCAAATGAAGAAAGACGTTGAGAAAGTCTGTTCTAGGTGCCACATCTGCAAAATGGCCAAGGGTAAAGTACAGCCAAACGGCTTGTACACTCCTCTCCCTATCCCTTCTCAACCTTGGACTCATATTTCTATGGATTTTGTTCTTGGCTTACCTCGAACCAGAAATGGTAGAGATTCGATTTTCGTTGTGGTTGACAGGTTTAGCAAAATGGCTCACTTCATTGCCAGTCACAAGACGGATGATGCTGTTATTGTAGCTAACTTGTTTTTCAGGGAAGTAGTACGTCTGCATGGAATACCTCAAGTAATCGTTTCAGACCGAGATACTAAGTTTCTAGGACACTTCTGGAGAACGCTATGGGCCAAACTCGGAACCAAGCTATCATTCTCAACCACATGTCATCCGCAAACAGATGGGCAAACCGAAGTGGTGAACAGGACGCTATCTACACTCCTCAGGACCTTAGTGAAAAGCAATCTCAAGTCATGGGAAGAATGTTTACCACACGTAGAGTTCGCATATAATCACGCTAAGCATTCTGCTACTCTATTCTCTCCTTTTGAAATTGTTTATGGTTTTAATCCACAATCACCTTTAGACTTGATTCCTTTACCTTTAAGTGTGAAGTGTAGCTTTAGAAAAGGCTGAACAGGTCAGGAGGATACATGCTAAAGCTAAGGAGAACATAGAGAAAAGAACCAAGCAGTACGAGAAACATGCGAACAAGGGCAGAAAGGAGATCGTTTTCGAAGAAGGAGACTTGGTATGGATTCATCTACGCAAGGATTGGTTCCCAGAAGAGAGGAAAAGCAAGCTTCTACTACGATCTGATGGTCCATTTGAAGTCATCAAGAAGATCAACGACAACGCCTACCAGATTGATTTTCAAGGTAAGTATAATATATCTTCAACATTCAATGTTTCTGACTTGCTTCCTTATTATGCAGATCCCGATTTGAGGACAAATCCTTTTGAAGAGGGAGAGGATGATATGATCGTGGCTAGCAAGGAGACAAAAGCTGCAGAGAAACCGGAGATCGTGGGAAGGATCACTCGTTCAAGAGCTAAGGAGATGGCCAAGGAAGCTCATGCACTCATAGCTGACGGGTCATT
>NC_025693.1:34223829-34226186 GCF_000633955.1 Camelina sativa
AGCGAAGAAGTTTTATGTAACAAGTATTGTTGAATCTTTCTTCTCTCAATCCGAACTCGTGAATGTGTTCATGATTCCGAGTTTCTAAACACTTTGTGATTAAGAAACTCTTCACTTTATTTTCGAATCCATATAACCATCTAACACTTCTCACCATCGAATCATGCTTTTCTCTCTCGAACATCACCTATCGTCACTCGCAATCCACTTGTGCATCATCACCATCAAATTCACGTCGCCACTTACCGGTCATCAGCCTCCATCAGAGTTTCATCCTAGGGAGTTCGTATTATGTAGCTATGAAGTTTAACATCTATAACCCAAACAACCTTCGTACCATTGATGATCAACCTTTTACTATCAAGGACAAAGGTGGTCATGAAGGTTTAAGTGAAGTGCAACTCCAAAGGACAATCTCTCTCTTCAAGAAGATTCTGTGGAAAAGCTTAAAAGGTCAGTTCAATAGTTGACTGGTATGGTTAAGGATCTCCAAGTCAAGCTAAACAAGAGGTCTTTGAGGAAAGCAAGACCAAGGCTCAAAATCAAGAAGAAATATGGTTTGTGTGTTAAGGGTGAGGTGATCAAGGATCAGACTCACAGTGATCAAGAAGTGCCAGGGAGGATTTCATCACCTCCTTGGTATCTAAACAAAGCCTAAGAAGGCAGCCAAAGTCAAGCTTAGTGACTCTAAACAAGCTCACTAGGGAGGAAGTCCCAAAGGTATCTTTTGTAAATATGCTTCATTTTCTTAGTAGTTTTGATGTGTTTTCTTTTATGTTTGTGTTGGGCAGGCTTTTCAATGAAAGTGTAGATGGGTATGAAGAGATTTGGACTTGGGGAAGGAGATTCGCAAGCCCACTTGACCAGCCCACGAGAGGTACTCGACCGAGTTGGAAAAGAACTACGGCCCACTCGATTCTCATTTCCCTAGAATGATCGAGTGGAGGGAAGAAAAAGAAGAAAAATTTTGAAATTTCAAACTTTGGTCAAGGAGCTCGACCACGTGCTGGTCGAGTGGCAGCAAAAAGCAGGTCAAAGATTCTCATTTCAAATTTGAATGGTATGGACGCTCCACCCTTGTCTCCTTGCCCCCTTAGCTTCTTTAAATAAAGCCTTACACGATCCTATGTCTCTCACACTCTCTCAGGTTGATCGAGTCAGATGCCATGTTCAAGAAATCAGTCAGTTGAGGAAGATCCTGAGAGAACTGAAAGTGACGAAGAAAGGGAGCCAACTCTTAGTGAGTTCATGAGGAGAAACAAGGCCAAGGGGAAGAGGCCAGCAGTTGGGGTTGAACAAGAGGAGATTGAAAGTGAAAGTGAGGAAGAAAGTGAAGAAGAAGAGTTAGAGGATGATGGAGAAGTAGAATCTTGTGGATTGACAAAGAGGCAACTTTATGAAGCCTTCATGAGAATGGAGTTCCTGGGAACTAGGTATCCACACAAGGAAACCATGGAGAAGCTAGCCATTGATGAAGATGTGGAGTATCTTTTTGAGAAGAGCAACCTAACCAAGTTCATGGGGCTTTGCATGGAGGGGTATAAAGAAGAAAGTTGTGAGTTTCTAGCCACAGTCAAGCTGCACACATATGCAAGGAAGGATGATGAGTTTGGAGCTGGTCATATTGCTTTCACAATCAAAGGGAAGAACTATGAGCTTTCATTCAAGAAGATAGCAAATGTGTTTGGTTTTGAAGTTGGTAGTAATAGGAGCTTGATGATACCAACAGAGGAGTTCTATGCCATTTGGGAACCATTGGAGACAACATCACCTATTCATCCTCCAAGACCAAGAGTTTAAAGATAAGAAGCCCAGTCCTAAGGTACTTCCACAAGGCCTTAGCAAATACATTCTTTGCTAGGAAGGAGACTGGAAATCTCAATGAGGGTGAGCTCAAGATAAATGACATGGCTCTCAATGGAATCATCCTTGAGGCAAGATATGGAACCATCATTCTTGGGACCACTATGGAGACTGACCTTGCAATGGTGCTCATTGACCACATGATTTATTTGAGAAGTTGGGCAGGCAAGCTACAAGACGAAGGGTCAAGGGGAGCCTTAGCCATTGGAGGCATCATCACTCCAATACTNATTGAAAAAGAGGCAACTTTATGAAGCCTTCATGAGAATGGAGTTCCTGGGAACTAGGTATCCACACAAGGAAACTATGGAGAAGCTAGCCATTGATGAAGATGTGGAGTATCTTTTTGAGAAAAGCAACCTAACCAAGTTCATGGGGCTTTGCATGGAGGGGTATAAAGAAGAAAGTTGTGAGTTTCTAGCCACAGTCAAGCTGCACACATATGCAAGGAAGGATGATGAGTTTGGAGCTGGTCATATTGCTTTCACAATCAA
>NC_025693.1:34227598-34228471 GCF_000633955.1 Camelina sativa
ACCACCATTCAAGAAGGAGCAAACATTGACTTTTGGCCAGCTGATGAGTTCTTGTTTGATGGGATAAATCAACCTAGAATTGATGAAGCTGGAGATGTACAAATGGCTGATGGGGAGGAGCAATTTTAATTTGAAGATTATGAGCCCAACCCAAGGGATGGTAGAGGAGTGAGAGAGACTACCAAGAGGTTGCCTCTCCTACAAAAGTGGAGCAAGTGGCATGGGAAGAGGTTTGATAAGCTTAAGAAGAAGGTGACCAATATGGCTAAGTCTATCAAGGGCCTAAAAAAAGAGATTGCTGAGCTGAAGAGTGCAAACTCTCCAAGCCATTCAAGCCCTTTGAGGAGGAGTAGCTCAACTAGAGCACTCTCAAGAGTTGCAAACCCTATGGAAGCAGCTAGAGCTTCAATGTACGAGCCAAATCAGAGGAAGAGGAGTTCAAGTAGCCGAGAACAACAATTTTCGAGGCACTCGACCGAGTCACTCGAGCACACACTCGACCGAGCACCCCTGATGCACTCGGCCGAGTTCCAGCCCAGATAAACTTATGGCTTCCCACCTCCAGCTGCTTATCCAGGATATCCAGGTTACCCTCCCATCCCACCCCAATACTTCATGGATCCAGCACTCTACTAGCAGTTCTACCAGTAGCAAGGTCCGAATTTTCACATTCACGGTCCCGTTCGACCCCCCCACTCGAGCACGTACTCGACCGAGTCCCGGTCGATTCCCATCGTCGAGCTGTCCGAATCTCAACCTCCAAGTAATCAACAAGATCCCAACTACACTTTTGACAGCATGCAAGAGGATGTGGACAGTTTCTTCTCCAATCCTTGAGGTACCACTATCACCTTCCATTGTAAATACCATTGC
>NC_025693.1:34230655-34231865 GCF_000633955.1 Camelina sativa
GGCTTCCACTACTTTTTCTATATAAGGGCTTGTACCTGCAGCCACCAAAAGAGTCCATCTTTTTAGAGAGTCAAAAACCTAGTTTTACTTTTTTTAGAATTATTCCTTTTGCACTTTTATTTTCTTAGATCTTGTACTTCTTTTAAAAGGAGAAAAAGACTAAATTCTTCAATATTGTTGGTTTCATAACTTTCTTAATATTGAGAATTTGAGTTTGGTTCTTTCTTCAATATTATAGATCTTTAATTTATCTTTCTAATGATGCAAGTTTCAATATTTTCTGGGTTTAAGACTTTATTGTTCATCATGTGTTCTTGTGAGTAGTTGCTTAGGATCTTGAGGATGGGTTAGGCTAGTTTGTGTTTGAGGTTTGTTTGATTTGGTCAAGCTTGATTGTTGTAGATCTCTTCTAGGCTAGATATTCTTAATGCTGGTCCTATATCTGAGAGGATATGATCTGATTTCAAGTCTCTTAGCATCACACCAATGTCTAAGGAGCATAGATAAGGCTAGATCTAGAGACTATCATTAGGCTTGCTAAGAGATTAGAAGTCTTGTTTGATTTTTGACATATTGCTTAATGCCTGCTTGTGTAAATTCTTTACTTTTTGAGAACAAGTCTAGAGATGCATGAGTTTGATTGTTTCTTGCCATGTCTTAGAAATATATGTCTAGAGATTAGCTCAAGTTGTTTGAGATTTGTTGTCCAAGTTAGATGACCTCAATCATAGTCCAGCCCATGAATCCCTCCTCACGACCTTCCTTGTTTATTGATTTCTTAGCTTAAATCATGTTGTTTGATTTGCTTTTGGTATTGCTATGTTTTTCTTGTGTTGCTCTGTTTTGCGTATTTCTCCAGCTCGACCCTGCACTCGATCAACACTCGATCGAGTGCTTGCTCGAGTTCCAACCCAGAACTTGTGTTTATGATTTGTGTTTGTCCTGTTTCACTCTAGTTGCATATATGTTGCATTCATTTAGTATCCTGTTTATTACTTACCTTGCATTAGTTCAATACTTGCATTATCATAGTTTCTATTTCTGTTTTAGCTTCATAATTGTCATAATCATTCTGTTCCATTTGCATTTAGCTCCTAGTTCTAGTAGTTTTACTTTCAGCATTTTACATTTCATCATAGGTTGTTAGTGACAAACAACCTTTACATCTGGCTTGACTTAGACTCATATGCACATCTTGATTGATCACAAA
>NC_025693.1:34233321-34233641 GCF_000633955.1 Camelina sativa
TGAACTTGAATCTTCTTTTGCTTGGCTGTCTTGAGTTTCAGGTACCCACTCGACCACCCACTCGACCACCACTCGACCGTGTAGTGATCGAGCACCTGATCGAGTCAGAAGCCGGATCCAAATAGCCATCATTTCCCAATCGACTCGACCACCCACTCGAGCCTGCGCTCGACCGTGTACCTGTTCGAGTCTTGACTCGAGTTTGTTGATGCACACAAGGTCAAAACGCAAAGACAGTCTTCAAAGGCCTATTGACAACATCCACATGCTACGAAAGGGTTTGAGACATAAGCAAAGAAGAGTAGTTCAAGAACAAGAAG
>NC_025693.1:34233701-34234268 GCF_000633955.1 Camelina sativa
TGAAGTGTTTAGACAAAAATTATACCCATTTTGTCCTGAAACATGCTTAAACCAAGAAAACTTTGATTTGAAGCAGTAAACAGATTTGTTACTGTTTCTAGGGTCAGAATGTGTGACAATCCAATGCATTTGACTAATTGTAAGAGTTTGGGATGAATTTGGGTTGTTTAGACAACACTTAAACCTGTTTTATCCCAAAAGAGGCTTAATCCGAGAAAACTGGCTAAAACCGAGAAAACATTGATTCGAAGAAGTAAACACCTTTGTTACTGTTCCTAGGGTCAAAATGTGTAACAATCGAGTCCATTTGAATAATTGTAAGAGTTTGGGATGAATTTGAAGTCTTTAGATAACACTTAAACCTCTTTTATCCCAAAACAAGCTTAAGCCGAGAAAACAGGCTAAAACCGAGAAAACATTGATTCGAAGCAGTAAACAGTTTTGTTACTGTTTCTAGGGTCAGAATGTGTGACAATCCAATGCATTTGACTAATTGTAAGAGTTTGGGATGAATTTGTGTTTTTTAGACAACACTTATACCCATTTTGTCCCAAAACAGGCTAAAAC
>NC_025693.1:34234328-34235313 GCF_000633955.1 Camelina sativa
GTAAACAGCTATGTTACTCTTTCTTGGGTAAATTATGCAACAATCCAGTGCATTTGACTAATTACAAGAGTTCGCGTTTAATTTGGAGTGTTTAGCCACCACTTATACCCATTTTGTCCCGAAACAGGCTAAAACCGAGAAAACATTGATTCTAAGCAGTAAACAGCGTTGTTACACTTTCTAGGGTCGGAATGTGTGACATTCCAATGCATTTGACTAATTGTAAGAGTTCGGGATGAATTTGGAGTGTTTAGACAACAATTGAACCCGTTTTATCCCAAAACAGGCTTAAACCGAGAAAACATGCTAAAACCGAGAGACAACATTGATTCAAAGCAGTAAACAGCTATGTACTCTTTCTATGGTCAAATATGCAACAATCCATTGCATTTGACTAATTACAAGAGTTCGCGTTTAATTTGGAGTGTTTAGCCACCACTTATACCCATTTTGTCCCGAAACAGGCTAAATCCGAGAAAACATTGATTCTAAGCATTAAACAGCGTTGTTACACTTTCTAGGGTCGGAATGTGTGACATTCCAATGCATTTGACAAATTGTAAGAGTTCGGGATGAATTTGGAGTGTTTAGACAACAGTTGAACCCGTTTTATCCCAAAAGAGGCTTACACCGAGAAAACATGCTAAAACCGAGAGAAAAATTGATTCGAAGAAGTAAACATTTACTCTTTCTAGGGTCAAATATGCAACAATCCAATGCATTTGACTAATTACAAGAGTTCGCGTTGAATTTGGAGTGTTTAGCCACCACTTATACCCATTTTGTCCCGAAACAGGCTAAATCCGAGAAAACATTGAGTCTAAGAATTAAACAGTGTTGTTACTGTTTCTAGGGTCAGAATGTGTGACATTCAAATGGATTTGAGTAATTGTAAGAGTTCGGGATGAATTTGGAGTGTTTGGACAACAGCTGAACCTGTTTTATCCCAAAATAGGTTTAAACCGAGAAAACAGGCTAAAACCGA
>NC_025693.1:34235373-34235868 GCF_000633955.1 Camelina sativa
TAGTACAATCGGCCTTAATGATGAAAGTGACATCTCCTTCCCTTGGTTGACTCGCTTCCACTTGCTCCCAAGGTAGGCATGTGACTTCCTAGATATTTTGCTCTCCTCTCTTCTAGATCCTTCTTTCCATGGGCTTCAATATTGATCAAGGCCTTCTCTTCTTATTTATCAAACCGAACCATGGCCTAAACGCCTAAGCCGTACGGACGCTGGTACGGACATTCGTACGGACGTGCGTACGGCCGGTCTTGTTCTCAAGCTCTAGATCAATACAGAATGTGTGACAACCCAATGCATTTGACTAATTGTAAGAGTTCGGGATGAATTTGGAGTGTTTAGACAACACTTAAACCCGTTTTATCCCAAAATAGGCTTAAACCGAGAAAACAGGCTAAAACCGAGAGAAACATTGATTTGAAGCAGTAAACAACTATGTTACTCTTTCTAGGGTCAAAATATGTAACAATCCAATGCATTTGACTAATTATAAGAGTT
>NC_025693.1:34237486-34238349 GCF_000633955.1 Camelina sativa
GCGGCTGCTGTGTTGGTTGTGGAGCTGGTGTTGGCTCAGTAGGTATTGGTTCCTCTGGCCCACTGTTCTCCCCCTCCGGCTCCGGGACCACAACATCAGCCAGGGTAGGAGATTGGTCGGACGAAGTCTGTTCGGACAAGGGCTGCGGTTGGGACGTCATTGGGCCGGTAGGTGAGTCAGGTGTAGTATCCTAGGACAATGGTGTAGATTGAGAGGATGGAACGCCAAGGTGATCAAGTAAGAACTTGAGACCAGCAGACGGATCCGTAGGCGTCGCCAAGTCTCTCAAGCCTGCCCAATCCTTCTTGTCAAAGTAACCTTGGTCTTCAAGGAACCTAACGTCACGTGAGATCCAGGTGCGGTTGTTGACCGGATCAAAGCATTTGTAGCCTTTTTGAGTGATAGAGTAGCCGAGAAAGATGCACTTGGTGCTCTTGGCTTCAAGTTTGTTCCGTAGTTCACCTGGTACGAGAACAAAACAAACACATCCAAACACTTTTAGGTGATTCAGTGATGGTTTAAATTGATTCAATACCTCAAACGGTGATCGATCATCCAAGATCTTTGTTGGAGTTCGGTGGATTAGGTAGCAGGCCGTCATCACAGCGTCTCCCCAATATCTTCTTGGGACATTGGTGTGAAACATCATTGACCTTGCTACTTCCATCAAGTGTCGGTTCTTTCTTTCGGCCACACCATTTTGTTGAGGGGTGTAGGGACAACTTGTTTGATGAACAATGCCATGCTTTGTTAGGTGCTCTTTGAATCGATTGCTTGTATACTCGCCTCCATTGTCTGTTCTAAACACTTTAATCTTAGCATTAAACTGATTAGTGACATAGTTTTGAAAGTTTATAAAGGCA
>NC_025693.1:34242918-34243447 GCF_000633955.1 Camelina sativa
ACGCTCCAAATTCAACCCGAATTCTTATAAATAGTCAAATGCATTGGATTGTTACATATTTTGACCCTAGAAACAGTAACAAAGCTGTTTACTGCTTCTAATCAGTGTTTTTTGGGTTTTAGCCTGTTTTCTCGGTGTAAGCTTGTTTTCTCGGTGTAAGCCTGTTTTGGGATAAAACAGGTTTATCTGTTGTCTAAACACTCCAAGTTCATACTAATCTCTTACAATTAGTCAATTGCGTAGGATTTTCACACATTCTGACCCTAGATACAGTAACAAAGCTGTTTACTGCTTCAAATCAATGTGTTCTCGGTCTTAGCCTGTTTAGGGATAAAACAGGTTTAAGTGTTGTATAAACACTCCAAGTTCATCCCAAACTCTTACAATTAATCAAATGCATTGGATTGTCACACATTCTGACCCTAAAAACAGTAACAAAGCTGTTTACTTCTTCAAATCAATGTCTCCTCGGTTTTAGGTTTTTTCGGGACAAAATGGGTATAAGTATTGTCTCAACACTCCAAATTCA
>NC_025693.1:34243507-34244152 GCF_000633955.1 Camelina sativa
GAAGTAGTAAACAGCTTTGTTACTGTTTCTATGGTTAGAATGTTTGATAATCCAATTCATTTGACTAATTGTAAGAGCTCGGGATGAATTTTGAGTGTTTAGACAACACTTAAACCAGTTTTATCCCAAACAGGCTTAAACAAGGAAAACAGGCTAAAACCGAGAGAAAACATTGATTCAAAGCAGTAAACAGCTATGTTACTATTTCTAGGGTAAAAATATATAACAATCCTATGCATTTGACTAAANATATTAGAGTTCGGGTTGAATTTGGAGTGTTTAAACACTACTTTTAGCCATTTTGTCCCGAAACAGGCTAAAACAAAGAGAAAAAAATGATTCGAAGCAGTAAACAACATTTTTACTGTTTATAGGGTGAGCATTTGTGACAATCCAATGCATTTGACTAATTGTAGGAACTCGGGATGAATTTGGATGTTTAGAAAACACTGAAACCCGTTTTCTCCCAAACACGGTTAAACCTAGAAAACAGGCTAAAACCGAGAGAAAACATTGATTCGAAGCAGTAACTAGATATGTTACCCTGTCTAGGGTTCAAAATATGTAACAATCCAATGCAATTGACTAATTACAAGATTTCGGGTTGAATTTGAGTGTTTAGACACCACTTTTACCCATTTTGTC
>NC_025693.1:34244212-34244579 GCF_000633955.1 Camelina sativa
ACAATTAGTTAAATGCATTGGAATGTCACACATTCTGACCCTAGCAACAGTAACACTGCTGTTTACTGCGTAGAATCAATGTTTTCTCTGTTTTAGCCAGTTTCAAGACAAAATGGGTATAAGTGGTGTCTAAACACTCAAAATTCAACCCAAACTCTTATAATTAGTCAAATGCATTGGATTGTTACATATTTTGACCCTAGAAAGAGTAACATAGCTGTTTACTGCTTCGAATAAATGTTTTCTCTCGGTTTTAGCCTGTTTTCTCGGATTAAGCCTGTTTTGGGAAAAAATCGGGTTTAAGTGCTTTCTAAACACTTCAAATTCATCCCGTTCTCTTATAATTAGTCCAATGCATTGGATTGTC
>NC_025693.1:34250540-34255307 GCF_000633955.1 Camelina sativa
AAAGTTTAACAAGTTGAACTTCGCACCCATTAGGAGTTTGAGAATAGGTTGAGGCCATTTCGGCCCCAAGACCTCTAATCATTCGCTCTACCGGATGCTACTGGTACTTCCATTGGTGCCAGCTATCCTGAGGGAAACTTCGGAAGAAACCAGCTACTAGACGGTTCGATTAGTCTTTCGCCCCTAAACCCGGATCTGACGATCGATTTGCACGTCAGAATCGCTACAGACCTCCACCAGAGTTTCCTCTGGCTTCATCTTGTCCGGGCTTAGTTCACCATCTTTCGGGTACTAACATATATACTAGTGCTCCGCGAAAATCTCGGTAAAGTGGATATATCACGGGCTGATATTGCGGTATACTCTTACAAGCATACATCATATCAATTTCTTTCAATTCGCCTTTCAAGCCTAAACAAGACTGATCAGCTTGCATACATGTTAGACTCCTTGGTCCGTGTTTCAAGACGGGTCGGATAGAGTACCGATCTACTGACCACAGAATCACTAGGTTAACGTAAGCTTGCCACTTTTACCAACAAACCACCAAAAGCCAGCCAATCCATGAGTTGTTTCAACACCAGGTGAAGAAACAGACATCATCAACGAAAGACTAGTCGGATTCGTCAGAGCAGATGACAAGCATTGTTGACCCTGCATAAGCAGAGATTCATCTCCAATGTGACTGTGGTAACAGTTGCCAACACTAGCTCACAGGCTAAGTCTAACAACGCAAGGAATATTAGTAGCTGTGAAAACTAAATGCTGATTAGGTGTGTGTTTAGTACACCTTGCTGTTATCACTTGAACAAGAGTTTTGCACTCTCCTTCACATTGGTCGTGGTTTGAGCACGAGAGTTGAGAAAATGCACTCCTCATGCACATATTGCACTCCTCCTATCAATACCAAGATCCAAGGGCAGGCTAAAAGTTACCCCTTAACCTACTGATCTTGGAACGCTGTAAAGCATTCTTAGCACTGAATAGAAAAAGGCAACAATACACAAGAGAAGCTGAGTTCTCCTCTCAGCTACACTTCGTGGTTCTATCCGTTTCTCTACAAGCGGTTTCACGTCCTTTTGAACTCTCTCTTCAAAGTACTTTGCAACTTTCCCTCACGGTACTTGTTTGCTATCGATATTACCATCGTATTTAGTCTTAGGAGGAGTTTACCTCCTAATTTGGATTGCACTCTCAAGCAATCTGACTCTATCCGCGACTAAAGCCAGTAATCGATATTCCATTAACCAAGATCTGCCACCGGCCTAGAACCGTCTCTGGGAAGAGGGCCCTTGTCAGAGGGACTTGCAGATTTAGTTGAAATAATCGTGACTCTAGCCATTACGCAGCACCGCTTTCCACCTTTCAATGGAAAACCTTTGCGCCGGACTCATCCCTTTTCACTCGCCGTTACTCAGGGAATCTCATTTGATTTCTTTTCCTCCGCTGAATTATATGCTTAAATTCGGCGGGTAACCTCACCTGATCTGAGATCAAAAATATTGATTAAGTTGATTAATGTTTATTTGTGTTGTTTGCAAGCAAGCAACGTAAATCTACTTTAATGTTTGCACAAATTTTGCCTTTGCATTACTTCTTAGGTCTGCTTTAACAGAATGAAATAGCTACTATTTGTACGATTTATACAAGTGCAAGAAGATTCATCAGTTAACAGGTTAGTTGATCACCATAGTTATCTGCAATACGACTTTAGCGTCGTCAGATAGGCGACTAACCTTAGAATCTCATGCTAGTATCTATTCATATATACTGCTTGCAGAGATGAAATATGCATTGTACACAAAATTTATCATGTGAAACAAGTAGATTTGAGATTCTCCTTACTAAATTGCAACGAATTGCAATTAAGAAAAGGAATAAAACATCAAGATTCATGCATATAAATATACAATCCTCTCAAAACAATGCATATATGGTAGTATGCAAGTGTTTTGTTGATTATTTTACATCTCAACTCTCAGACAGATGTGACCTCGGAAAAGACCCGAAAGCCGCAATGTGCGTTGGAAGCTCAAGTGCTCGGCGTGTCCTGCAATTCGCACCGATTATCGTAGCTAGCTACGTTCTTCATCGATTGGTAATTCGAGTGATCCACCGCTTGAAGATGTATCTTTGCCACCGTGGGACTTTTAATAAGTATCCTAAATCTGCATTGAGAGGGTTTGAAAACAATTGTATGCAGTTTATAAAAACCATAGTTGTCTTTACTTAGTTAGGCGAAGAAGTGTAAAACTTCCTTCTTTAAACCTTGCCGTCAGCATAAGCTGAAGACTTGAACAGGTACCAAGTATGTAGCAAGACAGGCTTTTCATTATAAACTACAATTGTTTTGCAAAAAGAAATTATGGCTATCGTTAGATAACCCTCACTCTTTGTTGCATTGGATAATGAAAGATGGATGTATGAATGAACGAATGTAATGCAAATTAGAATCATGTTGCAATGGCTAAATGTTTGCAATAAACATTCACAATTGCGACTCTAATGCAAATACAATTCAATTGCATTCACCATATTAGCATCTACAATATCACTATGCAGAGTGTTTGATTGTTTGAAGGTTGTATTTCTCTTATAATAAGAGGGTAATACGTTAATGATCCTTCCGCAGGTTCACCTACGGAAACCTTGTTACGACTTTTACTTCCTCTAAATGATCAAGTTTGAACATCTTTCCAGCACAATCCGACCACTAGTTTCCCAATGGTCTGGATTGACCAGTCCGAAGTCCTCACTAAATCATTCAATCGGTAGTAGCGACGGGCGGTGTGTACAAAGGGCAGGGACGTAATCAACGCAAGCTAATGACTCACGCTTACTGGGAATTCCTCGTTCATGGGCAATAATTACAATGCCCAATCCCCATCACGAAATGGGTTCAAGCGGTTACCCACTCCTTTCGGAGCAGGAAACAGTATGCACGATGACCACTTCAGTGTAGCACGCGTGCGGCCCCGGACATCTAAGGGCATCACAGACCTGTTATTGCTCTGTTTCGTGCGGCTGCGAGCGCCGCTTGTCCCTCTAAGAAGTCCTTACAGTGCTACAGCATCCTTACCCTAGCCAATTCTGTAGGCTAATAGCAGCAGAGCCCTCAACAGCCGAAACCATCAAGAGATACTACCACCCACAGGTTGACTAAGGGGGAGTACTGCAGTGTAAACTGCAAGTCTATTTAGTAGGCTAGAGTCTCGTTCGTTATCGGAATTAACCAGACAAATCACTCCACCAACTAAGAACGGCCATGCACCACCACCCACTGAATCAAGAAAGAGCTCTCAATCTGTCAATCCTCTCAGTGTCCGGGCCGGGTGAGTTTTCCCGTGTTGAGTCAAATTAAGCCGCAAGCTCCACTCCTGGTGGTGCCCTTCCGTCAATTCCTTTAAGTTTCAGCTTTGCAACCATACTTCCCCCGGAACCCAAAAACTTTGGTTTCCCGGAAGCTTCCATTCGAGTCATGAAATTAGTTACTCAGAATGATCGCTGGTTGGCATCGTTTATGGTTAGAACTAGGGCGGTATCTGATCGCCTTCGAACCTCTAACTTTCGTTCTTGATTAATGAAAACATTCTTGGCAAATGCTTTCGCTGTAGTTTGTCTTGCGACGGTCCAAGAATTTCACCTCTAGCGCCGCAATACAAATGCCCCCGTCTGTCCCTCTTAATCATTACCTTGGATTCTTAAGACCAACAAAATAGAACCAAGGTCCTATTCCATTATTCCATGCAAGATCATTCAAGTTAAGGTAGTGGTACGCATCATATAGATGGTTGACCATACCGTTTTTAGGCACCTCTTTCGAGGTTTTGGACGCCTGCTTTGAGCACTCTGATTTTTTCAAGGTAAAAGTCTCGATCGCTTGAATCAACACTCGGTAAAGAGCATTGATAGCAAATATCGAGCAATTTTCTGTCTAAACACTATGAATGTAACCACCAGGAAAGAGGAATGAAGGTTCAAGCAAGCATCCGTAGACACAAGCAAGAAACCTAACATCACCATCTAACCCTTTAATCAGTGGACCCCATAGGTTCGACTGAAATCCAACTACGAGCTTTTTAACCGCAGCAACTTTAATATACGCTATTGGAGCTGGAATTACCGCGGCTGCTGGCACCAGACTTGCCCTCCAATAGATCCTCGTTAAAGGATTTAAATTGTACTCATTCCAATTACGGGGCCTCAATAGAGTCCCGTATTGTTATTTTTCGTCACTACATCCCCGTACTGGGATTGTGTAATTTGCGCGCCTGCTGCCTTCCTTAGATGTGGTAGCCGTTTCTCAGGCTCCCTCTCCGGAATCGAACCCTAATTCCCCGTTACCCGTTACAACCATGGTAGGCGCATAACCTACCATCGACAGTTGATAAGGCAGTTGCTTGAGGGATACATCGTCGGCTCAGAGGCCATACGATTTGCTCAGTTATTCAGAGTCATCACAAGAAATGCAACCGAAGTTGCTAAGATCCCCACTGCTAGTCCTTAGACAGCGACCGAAATCACTGAACAGGGTTCTAGGTGAATAAGAATCATTGGTCTTGTACTAATAAATGCGATCCTTCCGTCAGCAAGCTGAGGTTGGAACACTTGTTCATGTATTAGCTCTAGAATTACCACAGTTATCCATGTAAAAAAGAATATCCGAGGAACCGTAACTGATTTAATGAGCCATTCGCGGTTTCACTTTATAAACAGTATGTACTTAGACATGCATGGCTTAATCTTTGAGACAAGCATATGACTACT
>NC_025693.1:34255367-34255919 GCF_000633955.1 Camelina sativa
CAATTCAGTTATTTGATCCAATCAACAGAAAATTTATAGCAATGCAATAGATCTCAGTCACTTATCAACATGGGACAGTAAGTAAAATTAAAATCTCAAATACATGAACTCTCAGAGTTAAGTAACGAAAATAAGAGGTGCACACCACAAATACAAATACAGCAAACATAAGAAGATGTTGCGGCACGCGGTGGACGTTTCTGGTGGACGAGCCGAAACCAGCGGAGGGAGTTATCTTGGAACCACCTTTAACTCCTGTGTACCGATGTCGTGCTAAGTGAGTATAAACCCTAAACCCTAAACCCTAAACCCTAAACCCTAAACCCTAAANCCTAAACCCTAAACCCTAAACCCTAAACCCTAAACCCTAAGTTTCGGTACCTTATATTTCTAAATCCTATACCATATATTTCTTAATTAATAGTAATCCAATACCTTATACCTTTATTACTATAGCAAAGGTTTAGTGTGCGAAGAGCGAAGGTTTAGCCAAATAAAGTTGCAAGGGTAACGTCTCAATTTACCCTGGCCATCTTCAGGCTTGAAGACATA
>NC_025693.1:34255979-34265979 GCF_000633955.1 Camelina sativa
GTTAGTGAGGATGGATTCAAACTCCGGCTTTTCCCATTCTCTTTGGGCGACAAAGCACATATCTGGGAGAAATCACTCCCCAAGGAGTCCATCAGCACCTGGGAAGCGTGCAAGAAGGCGTTTCCGGCCAAATTATTCTCCAACTCCAGAACCGCAAGGCTGCGAAATGACATTTCCATCTTTGTTCAGAAGAACAATGAGACGTTCAGTGAAGCTTGGGAACGTTTCAAGGGATACACTACCAGATGTCCTCATCATGGCTTCAACAATGCTTCATTGCTAAGTACACTTTACAGAGGAGTGGTCCTCAAGATACGGATGTTGCTGGACACCGCAACCAATGGTAACTTCCTCAAAAAGGATGTTGATGAAGGTTGGGACCTAGTGGAGAACTTGACTCAATCTGATGGGCATTACAATGAGGAGTACGATTGTATTTTGCGATCTACAGGAGAGGAAGATACCAGGTACAAGAGGGACATGAAAGCCCTCAATGACAAGCTTGATAAACTAATCAGCCAGCAGCAGTATGTTCATGCAATATCAGAGGAAGAGCAGTTTTTACAACAAGATGGGGAGGGTTTTCAAATAGAGGATGTGCACTACATCTATAATCAAAGTGGTAACACCACAAGGCCCAGAACCCACATCCCCAGTAATCAGATACACCGCCCGATACCTCCATCTAATTCCTCATCGCTGGATTTGCTATCACTGATGCATACAGTCCTCTCAACACAGAAGAACGACATGATCATGATCTCGCCTGCCGTTTATCAGCCAACTTCCAGCAACTACATAACAAGTTTGATGCCTTGGGATCTCGAATTCAGGTGCTTACAGATAACTCGGCTTCCACCTCAAAAAGTCCTACGGAGTCTGCACACGCTATAGCCCTACGGAGTGGACGACAATTACCACCTAGAACAGTACCACTAGACATCATTAAGGACATCAATGGTTTAGATGGGGAGGATCTCCGTGAACCGGCCACTCCTGCTGAAGCACCAAGCCACTCTCCAGAACAACCCACCCTGCACCCGACCACACTANACTACTCGGATAGATGATCGGGTTGACACTTTGGTAATTCCGCCTCTTACAGACAAACCGGGAGGAGCGAAACAGAAAGAAAGAAGATTCATCCCTCCACCTTACAAGCCACCTTTGCCATTCTTTGGATGATTTCGCAAGGAGCTTCTGGAGAAGTACAAGGCGTTGTTCGAGAAACAGATGCAAGAAATCGAACTTCACATGCCTCTAATGGATGCTTTCACCCTGATACCTCCTTACCAAAAATTCCTGAAGGACGCAGGTATGGAGCGGATCAAACAAGTACAAGGGATGGTCATACTCAATCATGAGTGCGGTGCCATAATCCAGAGGACTGCTGCACCTAAGAAACTGAGCGACCCGGGGTCGTTTACTTTACCTTGCTCGATTGGACCTTTGAAGTTCGAAAGATGTCTTTGCGATTTGGGGGCATCAGTCAGCCTAATGCCACTCACTGTAGCCAAACGCCTTGGATTCGAGAAATCCAAGCCCACCCACATTCAACTAGTTCTGGCAGATCAAACTACGAGGTTGCTAAGCGGAGTATTGGAAGACTTGCCGGTCAAGGTAGGGTCAGTAGACGTACCAACCGACTTCGTGGTTTTGGAAATGGATTTGGAGCCAAGAGATCCACTTATCTTAGGACGACCATTCTTAGCCACCGCATGGGCAATGATAGATGTGAAGAACGGGAAGATCAATCTGAAGCTCGGGGAAGACCTCACTATGCAGTTTGACATTCGGGAAACTATGAAAAAACCTACAATAGCTGGTCAAACCTTCTGGATAGAGGAGTTAGAAAAACTGCATGAGGAGGCGTTTGAGGAGATTGCAGTCGGGGATTGCTTACAAACAGCGCTGACAAACGATAGTAAGGAGGGCTTCGTACATCAAGAAACGGAGCTCTACAAGGAGTTGCTTGATACTTATCGAGAAGTCAGGAGCTAAGTGAGGACATGAGGGAGGCTGAAAGAGAGGGAATGATGCTCGACAACAGAAGATTGGACAAGTCAGTAATCACCTCCTGCATCATGTCGTGCAGTTGCTCAACACCAGCCTACCCGATCACCAACCCGGATGCTAACATGATCGCCCAATCGAGTACGTTGATCGAGCACAACCTCGAGCCGCAACTCCAAACCACTGATGATTGTTCCAAGTCTAAGGCGCCTAAAGTGGAACTCAAACCTCTTCCATCTGGGCTAAGATACTCTTTCTTAGGACCTAATTCAACTTATCCAGTTATTGTGAATTCTAGCCTGCTTGAAAAAGAGTTGAAATTGCTTTGCACCCAATTACAAAACTATAGGAGATCAATAGGTTACACTCTAGATGACATCAAGGGTATATCCCCTGATCTCTGCACCCACCGGATAAACCTGGAGGATGAATCGTATTCTAGTGTAGAACCTTAGCGTCGGCTAAACCCGAACCTGAAAGAAGTGGCGAAAAAAGAAATTCTGAAGTTGCTCGATGCTGGAGTTATCTACCCCATTTCCGATAGCACTTGAGTGTCCCCAGTGCACTGCGTTCCGAAGAAAGGAGGAATCACCATCGTCAAAAACGAGAAAGACGAGCTAATTTCCACAAGGACGATAACAAGTCATCGTATGTGTATTGACTATAGGAAGCTTAATGCAGCTTCGAGGAAAAATAATTTTCCCCTGCCTTTCATCGACCAGATGCTGGAACGACTCGCTAACTACCCATACTACTACTTCCTTGATGGGTATAATGGATTTTTCCAAATACATAAACACCCTGCCGACCAAGAGAAAACAACATTCACTTGCCCTTATGGTACCTTTGCCTATAAGAGAATGCCTTTCGGTCTATGCAACGCTCCCGCGACTTTCCAAAGATGCATGATATCCATCTTCTCGGATTTAATAGAAGAAATGGTGGAGGTTTTCATGGATGATTTTTCAGTATATGGAGCTTCTTTCTCATCCTGTCTGTCAAACCTTTGCAAGGTGCTCAAAAGGTTTGAGGAAACCAACCTAGTGTTAAACTGGGAAAAGTGCCTCTTTATGGTCTAGAAGGGGATAGTTTTAGGACACAAGATCTCACAAAAGGGAATAGAGGTCGACAAGGCTAAGATTGAGGTGATGGTTCAGCTGCAACCTCCTAAATTGGTGCGAGACGTCAGAAGCTTTATAGGTCACGCCGGGTTCTACAGGCGATTCATTAATGACTTCTCAAAGATCGCCCGACCGTTGACGAGGCTCCTTTGCAGAGAAGCAGAGTTTGTTGTCGAAAAAGTCTGCTTAGACGCCTTCAACAAGATAAAGGAAACTTTGGTGAGCGTGCCAATAGTTCAAGCACCTGACTAGGACCATCCTTCCGAGATTATGTGTGACGCGTCAGATTATGCTGTGGGGGCAGTACTGGGTCAAAGAATAGAAAAAAAGATCCATGTGATCTACTACGCCAGCAGAACCATGGACGATGCCCAGACGAGATATGCGACAACTGAAAAGGAGCTCCTTGCTGTGGTTTTTGCGTTTGAGAAATTCAGAAGTTACTTAGTCGGTTCGAAAGTGATTATCTACACGGATCATGCCGCCCTAAGATACATTTACTCAAAAAAGGACACCAAGCCTAGACTCCTCAGATGGATCCTTCTTCTGCAAGAGTTTGACATAGAGATCCTGGATAAAAAAGGGATTGAAAACGCGGTAGCAGACCATCTGTCCAGAATGAGAATTGAAGATCCACTCCCAGTAGACGACTCAATGCCCGAAGAAAGACTGATGCACATCGCCTTCTTGGAAGAAATGAGCCACACGATCGGACACACGATATCCCACTCGATCCCCGTATCAACCAGGTTGATCGAGTTTATGGCAGTCGAGTCAGCTAAGCTACCATGGTACTCAGATTTTGTGAACTACATGGTATGCGGGGAAGTTCCTAAGGACTATGATTCCCATAGAAAGAAGAAGTTCTTCAGAGATGTGAACAATTATTACTGGGATGAACCTTATCTTTACAAGAAAGGGATAAATGGCCTGTTCAGACGTTGTATAGTAGAGGAAGAGGTCCGAGGAGTACTAGAACACTGTCATGGGTCCGCCTATGGAGGACACTTCACCACTTTCAAAACAGTCCAAAAGATACTTCAAGCTGGTCTTTGGTGGCCAACCATGTTCAAGGACGCACAACGTTTTATATCAAAATGTGATTCGTGCCAAAAAATGGGTAACATTGGTAGAAGAAACGAAATGCCTCAGCAACCAATCTTAGAAGTCAAAGTTTTTGACGTTTGGGGAATAGATTTCATGGAACCCTTTAACCCAACCTCGAATGGAAATATGTATATCCTAGTGGCAGTCGACTATGTCTCGAAATGGGTAGAAGCAATCGCTAGCTAGATGATGCATTATTGGCTTACAGGACCGCTTATAAAACGCCGATTGGGCAGACCCCTTTTCAGCTTCTTTATGGAAAAAATTGTCACCTTCCGGTCGAGGTAGAGTATAAAGCAATGTGGGCGACCAAACTGCTAAATTTGGACATAAAAACTGCACAAGAAAAAAGAGCAATGGATCTCCACGAACCTAATGAGCTGCGGTTGGAAGCTTATGACAATTCGAGGATCTACAAAGAAAGAACCAAAGCCTTTCATGACAAGAAGATCAGGCACAAGGATTTGAAAGCTGGAGACAAAGCCCTTTTGTTCAACTCAAAGCTTCGGCTTTTCCCTGGGAAGCTAAAGTCAAGATGGTCAGGACCATTCAAAATTAAAGAAGTTCTGCCCTATGGGGCGGTAACCTTGCTCGGGAAGGATAGGACTGAGTTTACTGTGAATGGGCAGAGGGTGAAGAGATACATGGAAAATGAGAGCACAAAGGTGGGGTCATCTCTGCATCTCATCGATCCTGCGCTAGCCTGAGATGAATTGAAAGTCAAACTTAGAGACTATAAACAAGCTTACTTGGGAGAAAATCCCAACGGCAGGTTTGTAAATATGATTTACGATTTTAAGTATTTTCTCTCTTTCAGTATTTTTGCCCTACCCGATGACCTATGCTATACCCCCCACGATCAACCCCTCGGATGCTGGTCCGAGCAAGTTGTCCGTGCATATCACCGAGCTCTCTGACGAGCAAATACCGGCACCTGCTGAAGCCGACGACGACGACCCTGGCTACACGTTGGCGAGTATGGAGGCTGCTACAACCACCTTTTTCACCAACCCATGAGGTACCAAATTCATCCAACTTTTGTAAATAAATTGCATTTAGTTTTATTTTATTTTGTGTGATTCTTGGATTCTTTTTCCAGCTTTTATTTACACAGAGACTGTAATTTAAGTTTGGAGGAAGGTCCTAGAATGTATATAACATTGTGTTTTATTTTCTTATTTTCCTATTTCAAAATTTTTCATGCTAGTTTTATTCATTTGAGTCTGCATCTATGCGCATTGAAAAACCCAAAATTTTTTTGAAAAATTTGAAAAAACAAAAAAGAAAAAAAGAGTCTTCCTGTAGTTGCATTTACATAATAGGATTGAGTCTAGTTTGCTTCATATAGGATTGTTGCATATGCATCTTAGGGGAGAATGATTAAAACTACCTTGTTTAAAATCAAACCTTAGGATTGAAGCTATAGCCCTTAATCACAGTTCATTGGTGCTAGATCAATCTTTGGAAAAAAATGAAAAATCTTTGTTTAGAACCTTGTGTCTTTTGAATGCCTCCTCCACTTGTTTGAACATTGGAACATATCTATATTATTGGACTTAATTTGAACTTAAATTGTCTTGCTTATGGAATTTGAATACTTGCTCATGGTAACTCTAAACTCGGGTTAGCACTCTATTTTTACCAATCTTTTCATTTAACCCGATTTGTTTTTCCTACCCTTGAACCCAAACCTTTCTTTCAAACCTTGTTGTGAATTGTTGAGTGAGGCCTTTTTCATTGTGCTATAGGTTGTGAAACATTGAGAGTATTAAGAACGACAAAGTACTGCCTCTTGATTTAGCTAAGTTATAATTTGAACTAGCTGATAGATTCAGTTTTGAAAGATAGGTGGTTAACATGTTTATCTGGGTTGGGTTAAGGAATAAAAAGAGAAGAAGAAAAGAAGTCCCTATGGTTAGAATAGAGTAGCTCTAAGCCTCTAAGTAAAAAAAAAAGAGAGAAAAAAGATATTGCTATAGTCTCCTAGAGAAAGAAAAAAAAATATATATACATATTAGGAATTTAGCAAAGAAAGAAAAGAAAAAAAAAAGAGAAGAGAGATAGATGTTTAAAGTTTAAACCTTAGGGATTACAAAAAAAAAGAGTTAAAATCAAGGTTGTGGGTCTCAATTTTAGATAGTTTTTACAACTGTCTAGCATTCCTACTTTTGAGAGAAAATCACCCAACGAATTTGTTTGAAACCACCTCACCAAAAAGCCTTACCCTTGAAACCGACTGAGCTTGATTCACCTTCCATTTGCAAGAATTCGCCAAACACTTAAATGAATGTGAAAGAGATGTCCTTTACTTTTAGTTGGAGGTTGAACTAGATCGATGCATGGTAATAAGCGTAGAAAAATATTTGTAAGTATGTTGATTGATCTTAGCACCATTAAACTATCTTTGAGGACTATAGCTTGAATCCTTCGCTTAGCATATAAAGGTTATGAGTCCCCATTTTCAAACCGCACCCTCCTACTTCCTTGCTAGAAGACTAGCAAGATTTAAGTTTGGGGGTCTGATAACTCTCTAATTTACATGTTTTTAGCATCCTTTTTTGTCCATATTTTGCATTGTTTATACCCTTAACTTAGCATTCTTAGATCATTAACTGTAGGAATTCACTTTTAGGCCATTTAGGGTGTTGCATTCTTGCATTTGCATACTTTGGATGAAAACAGGTGCTTTAGAGCCTAAAATGGGGAAAAACAAGGACAAATCCGAGCATGTACCCGAAGGAGCCATCGAGCTGGAAGAACAGTCCGAACCCCAACACGATCGAGGAGGATCAGAAAGCAGGAAGAACAACCGGAAGATCTACCCGAGGAATAACTCGACCTCATCTTCGTGCACCCCATCAAGTAGACCCTCGGGCAGGACTGGGAAGCTAGGTCAAAGGGGTTTCCATATATAAACCCCTCCTCTTCTTCCTTGCAAACGAGCACGCCGCAGACCCTCAAACCAGAGAGCGAGAGCTTCTGTGAGAAAACTGAGCGACTCAAAGCACTTTTCACTTTTTGTTAGGATTTATTTTATATCTTTTTGTCATTTCTTTAGATCTCTACTTTTTACTCTTTATTCTCTACTCTATCTTTTAATACAATGCAATTTTTGTTCATATATGCTTTTATGTTTCTTGCAATGATTTCCGAGTAGTGTAGTAAAGTTTATAGGGATGGGATAGATGATTTTGTGTTCTTGATCGGTTAAGATGTCTTAGTTTGATTGAATATGTTTTATAGATTCCCTTCTAGGTTTGTGTTCTTAATGCTGTCAACAAACCGAGAGGGTGAGATTAGATCTAAGGTGTTTTACCACTGAGAGGTGTAGATGAAATGCTTGAATCAACCAATGCTATAGGTTTACTCACTTAGCCTAAAAGATTAGATGAGTAAGGGGTTTATTGACAATAATGAATCGCTTCTTATTGCCTACTTGGTCATGTTTCTCCAACGAGAGTTGGGTAGGGGAGTGATCAAGGTTGATTGTTTCTATCACGAGAGTGTTTTAACAAGATATTAAAGATTCATTGTCTAGGGAATATTTGCTTGAGGCATGTAAGACATCCGTATTGGTCAGAAACACTTAGGATTCGATTACCCCATTCTTAGAAGCTTTCGTATTTTAATTGCGTGCATTTTATTTAATTACTCGATCTCTTACCCGAACAGGTACACGATCACCTGCTTCGAGTAACCTCTCGAGTTGTTCATACCTTCCTTGCTAACTCGATCACCCCATCCGATCATGTACTCGAATGCTTGCATCGAGTGCTTAGGTCGTGTGGTTCTTTGTTTATATTCTTTTCTTTTATTATTTTAGGATTGCTAGACAAAACCCCATTATTGCTTGGCTTGACTTGCATTGTTCTGATTGCATCCTTCCTGCTAGCATAAACAACCATTTGGATTGATAACCCTTTGTACTACAACTGCATAGGGAATTGATACCCTGGGTGAAAATCCGTTTATCAGTTAAGCTCCTTGGCAGCTGGTCGAGCAAGTGGTAGCTGACTGGCAGCTGGTCGAGCTGACGCTAGCTGGTCGAGCTGACACTAGTTGGGCGGCAGCTGGTCGACAGCTGGTCAAGTTGTCCGTAGCTGGTCGGGAGCTGGTCGAGATCTGTTCAATCCTTTGTTCCATACTTGGCCCGTTTTCCCCCATTGTCCGAGCTAACAAATAGCTCCTTCCCGACTTGTCTGAGATCTCCCTGCCATCTCGAACCAAGTCACGACCTACGATCCTATTCAAGATCGCGGGCGTTACAAGACCTCCCATGAATCAGGACATTACAACTTCTCCATCTTCTTGAATATCAACTCTTAGCATAAGGGTTTCCATTTCCTTGACGTACTCCTCTACTGACTTGCTTCCTTGAACCAAATTCCTCAACCGCTAATGTAGATCACGATGATAATAACTCAGCACAAATCTCTTTTGCATAACGGCTTTCAGCTGGTTCTATGTTTCGGTCGGCAGTTTCGGTCGGCATAACTGCAGCACATCTCCGGCTGGAAACAAGTTGATCGCACCAACGTAAGGCATAGTTGGAGAACTCAGTAGCAGAAACTTTAATCTTGTTGACCTCGGTGACTTCTTGACCCGCGATCGACCTCTCGACCCTCGATCGACCCGTGATCGACCTCTCGACCCTCCATCGATCCGCGATCAACCTATCGACCCTCGATCGACCCGCGATCGACCTCTCGACCCTCCATCGATCCGCAATCAACCTATCGACCCTCGATCAACCCGCGATCGACCCGCGATCAACCTCTCGACCCTCGATCGACCCACGATCGACCTCTCGACCCTCAATCGACCCGCGATCGACCTACAAACCCGCGATCGACCTATCGACCCTCGATCGACCTTCTGTCGACCTCTCGACCCTCGATCGACCTTTTGTCGACCTCTCGACCCCCGATCGACCTTCTGTCGACCTCTCGACCCCGCGATCGACCTCTCGACCCTCCATCGACCCGCGATCGACCTCTCAACTCGCGATCGACCTCTCGACCCGCGATCGACCTCTCGACCCGCGATCGACCTCTCGACCCGCGATCGACCTCTCGACCCGCGATCGACCTCTCAACCCGCGATCGACCTCTCGATCCTCGATCGATCCGCAATCGACCTCTCGATCCTTGATCGACCCGCGATCGATCTCTCGACCCGCGATCGATCTCTCGACCCGCGATCGATCTCTCGACCCGCGATCGATCTCTCGACCCTCGATCGACCCTCTATCGACCCTTGATCGACCCGCGATCGACCTCTCGACCCTCGATGGACCCGCGATCGAGCTCTCGAACCTTGATGGCCCCGCGATCGAGCTCTCGACCCTCGAACGACCCGCGATCGACCTCTTGACCCTCGACCGACCCGCGATCGACCCTCTATTGACCTCTCGACCCTCTATTGACCTCTCGACCTTCGATCGACCCGCGATCGACCTCTCAACCCTCCATCGATCTTATGTTGACCTATCGACCCGCGATCGATCCTCTATCGACCCTCAATCTTTGATCGACCCGCGATCGACCTCTCGACCCTTCATCAACCTTTCGTCGACCCTATCGACCCGCGATCGTCCCTCCACTCTCGATCGACCCACGATCAACCCTCGATACTCGATCGACCCGCGATCGACCTCTCAACCCTCGACCGACCATTTCTTGACCATCTCTCGACCTTGGACTTATCAAGACGGAGCCGGACGTGAGTTTTTTTTCTTATTTTTTTTTCCCCCACTTAGA
>NC_025693.1:34270979-34279334 GCF_000633955.1 Camelina sativa
TTCTTGGCATTAATTTGGACTCCTTTTCAGCTGGAAATTGTTTACTCGTCAAGTGTACCATTAGTTGTTCTCCAACCTCAAAGATCATCCTAAAATAACCATTGGATTTATGATCATGCTTCAAAACATCTCCAATGCCGGTTCTCAACAAGATTTTGTACCTGCAAAGTTGTCAATACCTTTGGCAAAGATCAAGTGTGTCATTATAGTCATGGTACAAATCTCAGCTTGGTACAAATCATTATCCTTGTCATGTTCTGAATGTAATAAACTGATAATCAAATCTCTAGAATCATGACAAACAAATTGGGTTAAGGAATTACTTAGCTGGATAATGTCTTGGATATGATTGATGCTCATCATGGTTAATGGAAGTGGATCTGGGGGTTCTTCTTGGATCAGTTTGAAGCTCCTGGCATCTTGGTGCTCACCTTGATCCAAATCAGGTGGCTTCAATCGTTTCTTTCCCACTTTCTTTTCATTTTTTCTTATGCGCTTCTTGACTGCTCTAAAATCTGCAATTGGCTCTTTTGACAAAGACAAGCGAATCATATCTGTGTGAGCTTGGATAAAAGAATTCTTGAGAATAAAAATACTTATCTTATGACAGTTTGGTATGAGCACAAGTGGTTCATCAGGTGGTTCATCTTTGAGCGTTGAGGAAGCTTTAACTACTTCTCCATGCTCCGCAAGATCTCCTATATCAAAAAGAAACAGTTTAGGCACATAGGAAAAGATCAAACAGATATTCGTGTAGTTGTTATTAAAATAGAGTTTTGGAATGGAGCATCCTTGGGCGATCGAAGTTGTTTTCCTGAGATACTTCCATCTTCTCACTCCAAAATGATAAATCATTTGTTGGTATATATCTGGTGGTTTTTCCTTAATTTGAACAAAGCATGTTTTTTCTCCAAAGTACTTATGCTTCTCCATGTAACCTGTTCCTTTCTTAGCAATCATGGGAAAGAACAAGTGCATTATTCTTGAAATAGAGAAATCAAAAACATGATCTTTCACAGTTGGTTTGCAAAGCTCAATGAACAGTTTAAACTCACACAATTCTTTTTCAAGCAAATATCTCATTTTAGAAAAAGGTTTAAACATTACATGCTCAGTTTTAGTTCTAAATGATTCCATTGCCATGCTACACAAAGAAACTCTCAAAGAAGAGTTAAATTTAAGAAACTTTTCAAAGAACAACCCTTTTGGCTTAAAGAACTCTTTAAAAGCAAATGTTTCAAAACTTGGAATCATTTTGTTAAAAACAGATTTTGAAACACAAAATTCTTTCACATTTTCTAAACTAAAACGTTTTTCATCTTGAGCAGAAATCATCACAAAATAAGTAGGATCTATCCTAACCAAATAAATTTCCTTACAGTGCTTTCTTGGGTAGTCACAAAGATATGGTATAGGAACTGGGTTTGGCACAATGCTGATCTACTCCAAATCACTAATCAATGACAAACTCATTTGTTTTGTTTCTAGTGATTCTTCTTCTGGAACCTGTAAAAAGGAAATAATGCTACTCGGTTGCTCCGGTTCAAAGTGGGTTAGTTTTCGAAGCAAAAAATCAGATTGGATAAAAGAAAGATCACACTTAGCTTGAGATAGAGTCATATGTCCAGTTGGTATAGCAACATCATCCTCAGCAATGAACTGTCTCTCCTTGGCTTCTTCTCCAAGCTGTTTCTCCTTGGGTCTGGTGATCCTTTCTTTCAAATTCCTTATTCTCCTTTTCTTGATCTGCTTGCTTCCATTGTCCTCCATTAGAATCTGTACCTATCTCAACACTTTTGGGAAAAGACAAGTGCATCATACAAGAATTGGAATTTTCTAAACCTTGATCAGTTACTTCCTTGGATTTTGAAAGTGTAGAAGACTTACATTGCTTCGGTTCTCCACTTGATTCAAGCGATGATTTTAGAATTTCCTCCTGAAAGACAATCTGTTCAGAGACCTTCTTTGGTTGAGATGTTGACTTAGCCTTCATCTTCTCAAATTTAATGTATTCGGTTAACGCCTCAAAATATCTGATTGCGTCTTAGCCTCCACGGATGTTGAGGTTTTTTTTGATCTGGGACTAAGGCTGGTTTCTTTTCATGAACTGGTTTGATTGTGCCATTGGCTTGGGGAACACAGTGTAGCGCTTGTGGAGCATACTTATTCCTTAGAAGCTTTTNTAAAACGTTTTTCATCTTGAGCAGAAATCATCACAAAATAAGTAGGATCTATCCTAACCAAATAAATTTCCTTACAGTGCTTTCTTGGGTAGTCACAAAGATATGGTATAGGAACTGGGTTTGGCACAATGCTGATCTACTCCAAATCACTAATCAATGACAAACTCATTTGTTTTGTTTCTAGTGATTCTTCTTCTGGAACCTGTAAAAAGGAAATAATGCTACTCGGTTGCTCCGGTTCAAAGTGGGTTAGTTTTCGAAGCAAAAAATCAGATTGGATAAAAGAAAGATCACACTTAGCTTGAGATAGAGTCATATGTCCAGTTGGTATAGCAACATCATCCTCAGCAATGAACTGTCTCTCCTTGGCTTCTTCTCCAAGCTGTTTCTCCTTGGGTCTGGTGATCCTTTCTTTCAAATTCCTTATTCTCCTTTTCTTGATCTGCTTGCTTCCATTGTCCTCCATTAGAATCTGTACCTATCTCAACACTTTTGGGAAAAGACAAGTGCATCATACAAGAATTGGAATTTTCTAAACCTTGATCAGTTACTTCCTTGGATTTTGAAAGTGTAGAAGACTTACATTGCTTCGGTTCTCCACTTGATTCAAGCGATGATTTTAGAATTTCCTCCTGAAAGACAATCTGTTCAGAGACCTTCTTTGGTTGAGATGTTGACTTAGCCTTCATCTTCTCAAATTTAATGTATTCGGTTAACGCCTCAAAATATCTGATTGCGTCTTAGCCTCCACGGATGTTGAGGTTTTTTTTGATCTGGGACTAAGGCTGGTTTCTTTTCATGAACTGGTTTGATTGTGCCATTGGCTTGGGGAACACAGTGTAGCGCTTGTGGAGCATACTTATTCCTTAGAAGCTTTTTAAGATCTCTCCACAATGTGATATTTGGCTCCTTGTAATACCAACGGTCATCAACTTCTGGCAACCACCATTTGTAAGCGTCTCCTGTGAGTTGGGTAAGTGCAAAAGCTAATCTCTCATTTCTTGGGATATCCTTGTAGTAGAACCAATCCTCCATGTGTTTCTCTCATTAAAGGTAATCTTCTTTTCCTGCAAATTTATAGAGTTCATGAGCTAAAGAGATTTTAGAATGAACCACATATTTAGTTTTGGGAGTATGAGAGGTTTTCTGTAAGATGCTCCAGGTTGATCTAGATGTGTCATCTGTTGGCTTGGGTTTAAGATCCTGGTGTTGCCTTTGACGCTGATTTGGTTCTGGGTTGGTTTGATTCAAGTGAAGAGCGCCAAGTCTTGCATCAAGCATGGTTGCCATAGCTGCTGTAACAAATTTACTGATCCTCCTTTCAAGACTAGATGTAGAAGACTCTTCCTCTTCCGACGTCACCATGGTACCTGAAAAGAAAACAAAGATCCACAAGTAAATAGTTCCACAAACAAGCAAATGAAAACGGATCTGGAAAAATTATGAAAACGAATCCAAAAATTCTCAAATCAATTTTCAAAAATAGAATCGTCCCTGGTTCTAAAACAGTTGATTTTGTAATTTTAGAACGAGTAAAACATTTTATAAAACTCTCGTAAGATGAAGCGACAGATCTGAAAGAAATAAAAAGTGACGATTGGAATTTCAAAACATGGTTGCAGAGTGGTTGCTCTGATACCACATGATAGAATCCTGGAAAGGAATCTGCTCCCAAGAACACACTTGCAAGGTCTTGAATATGAACGGACAGAATGGTGATGATCAAAGGGATGAAGATGCAATGGAATGATCAACGAGGAAGGTGAAGGGGTGAATTATGCAGCGGATCAAAGAAGATGAAAGGGTGAAATGATGCAACGGATGTATAGGGGAACGAAATGAACTTCTAAGAGAGATGGAAATCTCTTAGACTTCAGGCTCGAATACAACTTAGATATTACACACTAAGAAGTAAACAAGTTGAGAAGATATTACACACTCCTTAGATCAAACAAGTAGAAGAAGTTTTTTTGATTAAAATGTTTGATGGTTTGCAAAAGAAAATTACATGGTCTTTAAATAGGAGAAGGGGGGACGAAGGAGAGAAGAGAAAACCCTAAACAGCCTTGAAAGAGCTTTAACAAAGTCAAGCTAATTAAAAAATGTCTAGGAAAAGACCAAACATTAAATACATTGTTTTGAAAGAGAAAGAGATAGAAAATGGGCCAAGGCTTTTGTAATGAACTTTGGACCACGACTTGGGCTGGAAAAGGGGTCTAAAATGTTACTTAGGCCTCGTTAAAAACCTTGTCAAGAAAACCCAATGGGACAAAACTTGACCAAGGGAAAAAGAGCACCAAAGCAACACTTTACCCTTTACCGAGCACCTTGAACTGTGAGCATGGTGAAAGTGGTTTGAGCCACGTCTTCTAGCTTCTTGTCCAACTCCTTAAGTATTCCACTGATGGCTTGGTTGAACCTCTTGGACCGTGACCTTGTTATAGGACCCGCCGGGACAATCAATGCTTCCTCCGATGCTTCCGCTGGTACAAGCTGTTCCTCCGGTGCTTCCTATGGTTCTAGCTGCTCCTCCAATGCTTCCTCTGGTTCAAGCTGGTTCTCACGTCAATCAATGCTCCTCCAATGCTTCCTCTGGTTCATACAAAACAATGTGATGCACCGGAGTCAAACAAGACATGGGTTTCCACACCACCCATGATTTTGGTCCTTACACATTCACCTAGAATGCTAAGAACTAACGCGACAAGCAACAAGCAATTCCACACAGAAATTTGCTAAGGTAAGTGATAGGACTTACCAGTGATCGGACGAGAAGTGCTTGGCTCAATAGACTCCTCGGAGATGGAATAAAAACTTGGCATTATAGCTTGCCTCTTTGGTGGAGGTGGCAATGGCAGCGTCTCATTTGCCCGTTTCCCAGTTTGCTACCCAAGCTTCGGACAGTTAGGCCTTAAGTGACCAGGATCACCGCAATTGTAGCACACTCGCGTGTCAGCCACTCTCTCCCTCTCCGGACAGTCGGTTATCTTGTGGTCCCTGCTACCGCATTGAAGACAATCTCTGGTAAGGAGTCTGCACGTACCAGAGTGGACCTTCTTACAAGTGGAGCACACTGGGTTTCCTAAGAAACCTTTTTTCCCCCAGCTTTTCTTTTGCCCGGCACCGTTCCCTAGTTTACCTTGCGGTACCGTCGGGGTCGACACCTGCTTAGCCACCATCTTTGCTTCCTCAGCAAGAACATCTTCTAGCATCGCCGCCTTTTCCACAAGTTCGGAAAGGGTCGCATAGTTACGAATCATGCAAAGATTACGAACATCGATCCTCATCCCTCGCAGGAATCGACAAACCTGAACCTGCTCTTCCTCCATTTCATGTCCCCCATACCTCTTAAGGCGATTAAACTTAGCTTCATATTCCCTCCTAGTCAATGTCCCTTGACGCAAGTCCAAGAACTCAGTCTCAAGCCGGTCACGCGCTTCTTGTGGGAAGTACTTAGCGTGAAACAAGTCCCGGAAAGTTTCCCACGAACAGTTCGGATTCGGCAACCGATTGGCTACCCCCAACCACCAAGTATGCGCTTCATCAGCCAAGTAATGCACCGCAATGTCCTTTCGATACTCCTGTGGACACCGAACAAAACTAAAGTTCCTCTCAAGCCAACTTCTCCATTCATCCGCCTCAATAGGCTTTGCACCACCAGAGAAGTACTTAGTTCCCAGTTTCAGCATATGGTCCATCACTGTCAAGTAAGATGGAACTTCTGGTACCGCAGGTGGCACGTTCGGCACTAGCAGATTCATAGCCGGCTGTGGAACCAATCTTTCCAAGATTTGCGCCAACACCCCCAACACTTGTCCCATTTCAACTTGCGCAGCACCACCATTGCCGGCACCATCACCAGCAGCACCACTGTTAGAACTGTTACGGGTATTCCTTGCCATCTGCAAATACCATGTTTGATACTAAGTGAGTTCCATTACTAACTTAGTTCACACTCACACAATAACCAGTCTTACCGTGAGACGTTAGGCTTCGGAAGGATGGATGTTTCTACCCCGCTTATGCTAGACTGTCCTAGAATCGACCATGCTCTGATACCAATTGAAACACCCTAACCCATTTAACACATTACCGAACACAATATACGATGATAGTCGCACAGGTTGGATACTTAGTCAGAGTTACTGTTCCGGTTCACTTAACATTTTTTTGGCAATGGTTCGATTAGACAAGTCTTAACGCATAAAATAGATTACTTGAATTTAAAGCAGGGTTCTAGTACAACGGCAAGTTTGCTAATAAGCTATTACATCGTTTTAACATACTAGACCAAAAGATAAACTACCCAAAATTCACCATCCTCCCTTTCCGCGCCTTAGTTCCACGAGCTGATTCAGCCACTTTTATTAGCATCAAAGCAATTTCCTTTTCCTGCATCCAAAGGAGGCGTAAGCAAACGAATTTGCTTAGTAGAGCGGTCGTCCCGTCTCACTAGGCCCAGTCAAGAAAACGCATTCAAGCAATCGATTCAACAAGTCAATCATGCAAATCATATAATAAACATACCGTCAAGACAATTATCGGAACCACCATCGATTAATCATCAAGTGTTATGAAACTAGAGAATTCGAAAGTAGAAAATCTCTTATTCTTATTGATAGAATCGAATAGAGGTTACATATATATAGTAAAGGACTAAGCCTTATCACAATAGGAAATACAAAACACTTAAACCGACTTAGACTAAAGCTTATGGCCGATGGGCCTTATGATCTTGATCGATGGGCTTCATGGCATGGACAGCTTATGGACCGGTTATGGAAGATCCACTCCAAGTGTTTTACAACACTCCCCCTTCGATGACATAACCATGTCGATGCTAAGGGATCAGTGCAATACGCTTGGGGGTGTTGCCTCATTAAACTCTTACCAGGAAAACCCAGTGGGACAAAACCATGGTGAAGGAAAAAGAGTACAGCACGCATTGCTCCCCCTGTTCTAAGCATCCCTAAAGTCCTTAAGTCTCCGCATTCCAATCTGATGCGTTAGCTTCTTGAATGTTGTTGTCGGCAATGATTTGGTGAAGAGATCGGCTGAGTTGTCGCATGATTGAACTTGTACCACTTGAACTTCTCCGGCCTTTTGTAGTTCATGTGTGAAGAAGAATTTCGGTAAGATGTGCTTCGTCCGATCTCCCTTGATGTATCCTTCCTTGAGCTGCGCAATGCAGGCCGTATTGTCTTCGTATAATACAGTTGCTTCCTTATCGTCGGCCATGCCACAATTTGTCCTGATATGTTGAGTCATCGATCTCAACCAAACACACTCACGGTTTGCATTATGTGGATCCGATAAATAACCTGCATCAGCAAAACCAACCCAAACCTGTAGTTCCTTGTAGGTAACGCAACACATGTTTAATACTGTTCCAGTGCCTTTGCGTCGGACAATAACTAAGTCTTGCTAGGAGGTTCACGGTAAAACAAATGTCTGGTCTAGTGTGGCTAGCCAAAAACATTAACGCTCCTATAGCACTGAGGTATGGCACTGAGGTATTNGAGTTGTCGCATGATTGAACTTGTACCACTTGAACTTCTCCGGCCTTTTGTAGTTCATGTGTGAAGAAGAATTTCGGTAAGATGTGCTTCGTCCGATCTCCCTTGATGTATCCTTCCTTGAGCTGCGCAATGCAGGCCGTATTGTCTTCGTATAATACAGTTGCTTCCTTATCGTCGGCCATGCCACAATTTGTCCTGATATGTTGAGTCATCGATCTCAACCAAACACACTCACGGTTTGCATTATGTGGATCCGATAAATAACCTGCATCAGCAAAACCAACCCAAACCTGTAGTTCCTTGTAGGTAACGCAACACATGTTTAATACTGTTCCAGTGCCTTTGCGTCGGACAATAACTAAGTCTTGCTAGGAGGTTCACGGTAAAACAAATGTCTGGTCTAGTGTGGCTAGCCAAAAACATTAACGCTCCTATAGCACTGAGGTATGGCACTGAGAAATTCTTTCTTTAGATATTCTACTGTTTGGGCAATTTAACCAGAGGTTCCAAGGATGTTTAAAGCATCCACATACACTACTATAATTACAAATCCTTTGTTCCATCTAGTGAGCATAGATATCTTTGCAAACAAAGGATTTGTAATACCTCAGTGCCATACCTCAGTGCTATAGGAGCGTTAATGTTTTTGGCTA
>NC_025693.1:34279394-34287294 GCF_000633955.1 Camelina sativa
TCTTTTCTCTAGCAAAGCGGTCAATCTCAGCTTTCATTTCAGACTGCAATTTGATACACAGTATTAGTAAGCTGTATGATCACAGAATGCCAAACACTTCCAGCATCATCACACTCTCACAGCAGACAAAATGAAGTAAGCACATACCTTAAGACGGGTGTTTGCAGCCTCAGATTCACTTAATTTTTGTGTGATGCTAGATTTCTCCTTCATCATAGATTGAATCTCCGTCTTCTTTTCTTCCTTCAACCGGACAAGCTCTTCCTTGTTTGCACGCAATTGATGCCACAGGGCTGCCCTGTCAATATTTGCATGTTCCACAGCCTTTTTCAGCATGGCTAAAACGGGTCTAGCAACCTCTTGCTCTTGAAAAATCAGAATAGCTAGAATCTCCAAGTCTAAGTCTAAATCGTGGCTGCTACTCGTAGGGCTGGTGAATCTATCTACAAGTCTCCTTAGCATTTGAACCCTAAAGGGCTGATCCGGAAACCATTTGAATAATATTGTGTATAGCATTTTCACAAATCCCCTCACTTGAGGATCTCTAGAATGAGTTAAGGTCTCAGCAAGATTAAGGATTGTCCTGAAATCAATCCCTCCAGTGGCTGGTTGCTCACTAGCCTCTCCCTCCAATAGAGGATCTTGATGCTTAAAAGAAGCTTCCCCACTTGTAGCATTCTGAACTGGGCCCTCAACACGTTGTTTTTCAAGGACCATGGCAACAGCCTGAGCAACAATGGCTCCACGAGCAACAGCTCTTTCGAGCGTTTGAGATGCCTCTGCAGCTAGGCTCGATATGGACAACATTTCCAGCAGAATGTAGACATCAAAAAACTGCCTATTCGCATAGAATTCATGTTCATCCATCAGATCCGCCATTTCGGAGGCAGACTCATTTTCGCCAATCAGAAATGGCCCGCAGGGTAATGTTGCAAAATTGCCAACTGGACTGTCGTCAGTATTGATGTCCCGAAGTATCATTTCAGCAATATCAGGCCAACTGTGTACAGTTTTACTTAAATAGTCAAGGACGCAAAGAGACACATCAGCACCCAGATTTTTGAGCCGTTCACGCACTGCACTTACCTGTTTAAGGAAAATATAAGGTTAGCCGAGATTAGGAAAATATTTACTCACAACAAAGAAGAAAAACTGAGACATGAATGCTTACGGCTTCAGGTAGGTGTTGGCACTGGGAGGCAGTCTTAAATGTAAAATGAATGCCCGCCACAAGCGTTTCCTCATTTGAGTCATTCAGAAGCTCAAATGACTGAATAAGTAGGTGCTCCCACACTTCACTGTCACATTCTAACTGGGTAAGAGCATTGTATACCTGTTCCAAAGAAAAGCGTCAGATGGAGGAGATGTTCAAACATCTGGATCATGATAAGAACTTACACTCTCTCATGCATTCCCCTAGGCCTCCAACATACAAAAAAAGAGTACAACAAGGGAAAGAAAGGCTATAGAGAGACTACGTACTGGTTCACGCAACGCTGGTTCAGCTTCAGGCTTTTGAAGCCGTTCAATAAGTGCATACGCAGCCAGTGGGTGCTCTGAATGCTCAACCAATTTTGGAACCAGACTAACTAAATCTGGTTGCAAATGTTTGGGCGCTCTGTCTAAAACAAGAGCAATCTTTTGAGCAGAGTTTGGTCGTCGTCTAGGCTCTGGACAACCTTGTGGAACAGCCGCATCAAGGGTTTTAAGTGAATTCACAATCAATCCCAATAGCTCCTCAGACTGTTCCGGCCATTTTGTCTAAAGACCAAAAATATTTACAGATGGTCAGAAAAACAATAGAGCAAAAAAAAAATAGAGCTGCTAGATAGATTTCAGCAGTATGAGAGCCCCACCTTTGATTGGAGTGAAGCATCAGAAGACTGCCCAGCAGATATGTTAGGAGGTGAAGTAGGCTCTATTGCAAGGGCTTTCTCAAGCATATCGATTCCATTCATATCTGAGCTTGGTACAGCTGAGGTACTGAGAGTAGCATCTGTATCAGATTTGAATCTCTCGTCAACAAGATGTTGTGAAGGTTCTGCTGCTCCATTTTCCCTCGTTGACTCCGATGAAGTTGCAGCCATGCAACCATTTGTCTTTGGGGGCAATAAAGACGACTCAGAGTGAGAGCCTTCCTCTGAAGGTTGGCAACACTCTACCATAATATCTAGAAGTAAATCAATAATTGCTTGCTGTAGAACTTTAACACCCATCAGCAAATTCATCAGGCTGGGTGAAGATTCCTCACTCTTTGTTAGCTTGCTTCTATCATTACAAGATATTTTAGTTGGAAGAAGTAAACGCTTTACTTTAGTAGGATCATCAAGATATACACGCAAGCCAGTAAGAAACCCAGCAATTGCACCCGCATCCATTAGAAGCTTCTCACGGAGAGTAACTTGTGGTTGTGAATGATTTTCCCCGAACGTGAGATGGAATCCAGCTCGGGAAAGAAAATCTCGGAATGTATCTTCCTCATCTCCGCTTATGCCCTCACTCTCCTCAGAATCAATAATATCATCAGGATCAGTGGTTAAGGCATCTTGGTCATCATCTGAAGCCAGTACCTGGCAAAAGAATAGACCAGACATAGCATCCATAATGTAAGATCAATAATATAAAAGGTCTCCAAGTGTGCAAGAAAGTAAGGAAAAAACTGCATGATGCAGAAGATATATATACAAAGGAAGAGTTCGTATTAACTTGTTTATAGATAAATGGAGCATAAACTAACCTCTAAGTCCGAAAACTCAAACCAAGGACAACAATCCAATATTTCACACACAAAAACAACAGTGTCACGCACAAGAAACCCAGCATCAGCCTCCAACATGTCAGACACCTTCATAAACTGTAGAACAGAATTATTCCATGTCTTGGTACATATAGATGACTCCTTCCACACACTTTTGGCCGGATTCTTTTGGTTCAGAATACCCATCTTGTACTTAACCCAAAAATTATTGTCCACATCTGTACCCGCAGATTGATCACTCTCTAAATATATGCATATGGTGTCAAAGGACTCGTATACACCTGCATTATACAAGCACACATTAAGCAATTGTAGTTCATAAACATTAATAATCGAAGATGGTAGATAAGGAAAAAGTCTAACCACTCACCAATCCGGAGTTCACACCCACCAGCCTGAAAGAATTTGCTAAAAATCTTTCGTGTTTCCATTATTTCCTTGAAGGCTAAGAAATTTTCCACTTTCCAAGTAAATGAACTTTTTTTTACGTTATTCTCATTCTGTGAAACTGAATTAGCTGATTCCGCATCCACGTACTCTTTTGTTAAAGATGTCTCTTTTAATATAAGAACCTCAGCGGAGAATACAACAGTGTCTTGAACCAGAAATCCAGAGTCTTGATCAAACAAACTAGTAAGTGTCACAAATTCACGCCAACCCCAATCCTTTGCAGCTTTCGAGTAACGATTCTGAGATTCCTTTGTCACCGACTTCTCCTCCAATCTCTGGTTCACAACTGATAGTCGGTGGCTAACAAAACAGCTCCAATCACTTGAGCTTCGTGAATCTGTCACTTCAAGAAATACAGAAAGATGGCATGGTGGCTGGGACTGCCCTGAGGCCATAAGAGTAAGACCATCAGTTCAGATATTGAACTCTACAAATGCAGCAATCAGACAACTCATTAAGAAGGAAAAGCAGAATTTTTGGAACCGAGCTAAAACAGCATAGCATAAAAATCTAGTGAATACACTACAATTCCAATGTAGACAAATCTAGAGCACTAACATACCTCGGGGATAAACAATAAGTCGACAATCCCGGTTTCCAATTTGAAACCTCTTACTTTTTATGCAAAGACCTGTTATCTTCCTCTTCTTTAGAAGATCCTTTAACCTTGTGAAGTTTTCAATTCTCCAAGTGAATTTTCCCATGTGTCCATCTGACTTCCTAGCTCCAGGCCCATTCCTTCCCCCAACCAATCCTCCATTCTTAGTAAAGCTACTGAACTCTTTGATAACATGGAATGAGGTGCTAAATACAGCCATGTCATCGAGTAAAAAGCCTGCTTCCGGGTTCATAAAGTCAGACATCTTCATGTAATCATTCCAGCCCAAGCTCGTATTGTCCCCACTCTTATTATCAGCAGCAAACCTCCCATAAGAATCTCTATGCATGTGAGTGCAGCCAGGCTTCTGATTCAAAGCTGACATCCTAAACAAACACCAACAGCTCCTATCTGAAACCAAAGTCTTCTCGGTCTCTTTACTCTCCAAACACATAGATATGTATTCTTGCGAATTAACCACACTCTGGTACACACTAATCCTTAAATTACACTCCCCAGCTGGGAAAACAGGGCTCATTATCTTCTGTGTCTTAATCATTTCCTTAAACAAACTAAAATTATTTACCTTCCAAGTGAACTTCCCACTCAACACATCCGGCATTGGCCCAGCTATGGAATTTTCCTTATACAACGACTGGCCCTCATTGTTACTATCACGGCTAAAGCTCACAGACTCGTTTAGAATCAAGATATCAGCAGTGATAAGCAACGAATCGTTGTTAAACAAAAAACCCATCTTAGGATCCAAAATACTAGAGTTTAAGGTGAAATCACACCATCCATGAGATTTCTTCTTACTAGAGAACCTATGCCAAGAATCCTTATGGATTGTTAAAGAATCATCGACATGGTTAACGATAGAGAGACGGTAGCTAGCGAAACAATCCCAACGAGAAGAAGTAGTACCACGAGGGTCCATGATCTGAAGATAGATGCTGATGTAACCAGGAAGAGCCTGAGAATCACCTCTAGGGTAAACAAGGAGACGACAATCGTAGCCTCCTACATCGAAGTACTTGCTCCACAGTGCCTTAGCTTTAACACGTGGGAAGCTCTCAACCGTCCATCTACACAACGCCGTGTACTCTCCTGGCCGATCGACGGCTACGATCTCTTGCGCACCTCCGCTTCCATCTCTCGACGATCCAACCTGAAGGTCTTCCGCTGGAGAAATCGAAGACGAGGAGAGAGGCTTCTCCGATGAAGATGAAGATGATGAAGAAACGGAGGGATGAGATTGGTCCGCGGCGGCTGATGAAGAAGACGATGACACTGCCTCCGATGAGCTTTGCTTCATCATTTCAATGGCGGTTTTTTTTTCTTCAATTTTTTTTTTTTTGTTTCCTCTCACAGCTCTCTTCTGCTATTTTATCTAGGTTGATCAATTTCTTTTTTTCTTTTTTTTTTTTTTCTTGTTAAGAGAGAGGGCAAAGACAGGATTTTTAACATACGCGTGTTGAGTTAACATGCGCCTCCTCGACTCCTCCCCCCATGCCTTTTTGTTTCAATTTCCTTAAAACTCAAATTTGATTTTTGTTGTCCAAAATGCTTTTGTTTCAATAAAAAAAAAAAATATTTCCTTTTTGGGTAACATTTTCGATTTTTTCATAATTAATTATGAAATAAATAATACAAAAAATAACATTAGAGCAAAATAACATTTTCAGTTAAACCACATCATTTTCACAACATTTTTTTTTTGATCAAGTAGTGACCGCACAATAGAGCAATATAACTCATAACATCATATTTTTACCAATTTTAATTATAGTTTTCTTATGCTTTTAGGAAGAATTGTGTATAATTTTAAAGTTAAAAGGTCAATTATCAAGTATTTTAGGTTTTAGGGTAAAATGGACAAAAAAAACAAGAAAAACACTTTTGAGGACAGTTTCATAGGTTCACATTATCGACAACTTCTGAAGACCTTACTGAACTCCTAATTGAGCGTTCTTGGTGTCTATAGAAAGCTGGAAGAGTCATATTTCACTCTCGTTTGAATCAAGCCAATACGTTAAGCCATCCGGAAGTAATGCTTTCGAATCTCTATTCCTCTAAGAATTTCTTTTTTTTGTTGCCCCCATGATAGTTAGCAATTTTATCCCACAATTGCTCTGAACCCCGTATAAGTTAACTTACACTGTTTCCACAACAATAAGTCTTTGTTCTTCTTTCTTGTTGATAGTAATGACTTCAAGATTAATACTATCCTTCGTATTTCCGCTCACAATAGTGTTTTCCTTTGCTACATCATCATCTATTTGTGGAGTAAAATGATGTTTGTAATCTTTGGCTTTACCCCATATCACAAGATATAGTACTCCTGCACATATAATTGCTGCACCAATAGCCCTGCCACATATAGAACAAGATCTTTTTCATTATTTAATTAGTTTTAATTAACTCTTGTCTAATGTTGGTGTTTTAATGTCTTTACTTACCTTCCTAGGTACATCTGCTCAGCAAAGATGATGCTCGACATAATCGCTACAACGATCATACAAAGAGGTTTGAAAGCTGTTACAAACACAGGACCTCTAGTTTTCATCACCACTCCTCCAATGTAGTAACCAAGTGCTGAGCACATTATCCCCTGCATGAATTTTATGTTCCAATAGATTAAACTTTTTATGAGGAAATAACCTTACAAGGTAGTCCCTGAGTCACTACTTTAGTAAGACATGCATGGTGTGAATCTTACACTGTAAGTGACGGTAAGAAGTTTGTTGTCCCAACCAATAGCCCACGCGGCAGGATTCCCTTTCTCTATCACTAATGCCACAACTGCTCCCTCTATTGTCTCCATGTTGCCAAAGAAAGCTCAGCCAGGTAAGTTTTCAACGTAATCGCCTAAAAAAACATTTGATTCATCGTCAGTATAATCTATAAGTATATTTTCTTTTATTTAAACCAAAGATTGCCTTACTTGGAGAATCATGAAGCATGCATAACTGAAACAACCAATTGTCACCAAAATTGCTCCTTTGATGGAGCTATGAATATCGGTCCCAGTTGTGTTCTGTGCAGAGGGTCCTTTTGTCCAAAAGAGGTCGAGAGCTGGACCTTTAAAAAGTGTCATCATCATGGTTCCCCCAACTGTAGTGAGTGTCCCAACCACTTTAGCCGCGCTTCTGATATTCCGAATCTTCAGTTTTTCGAGTCTAAATATTAAAGCGAGGATGAAAGTGATTGCCGGTAGGGTGTTGTATAAGGCAGTTGCAAATGTAGCAGTCGTGTATTTCATCCCAAGGTTAAATAAGTTCTGATCTATCACTGGTCTATTTTAATCACAAAAAGACATGAACGAAATGAAAAAATACATCAGATTCAGGTGAAGAAAACAAAAGATGTCTAATTAATTAAGAAAATAGAAAGATATGGAAGAAAAGTAATTACTCTAATAAACCAAGTAGCGTTATCTTGAAGAATATCATCAGCGTCATCTTTGGTCTCACCGTCCTGTTTTTTACATCACCAGCAATATATATATTAACTACTTTAGTGCACTTCTACCATTCCTATTAAGGACTTATGCTTATGGATATGATGAGAGAAAACAAAACTTTCTTGGGAATCATCTTACTAAGAAAAAAATTTACTAGAAATCCAAAAGTGAGTAAAACACGTACTCTACTCAACTGAACTTTGATTCTTTCAAATTGGTTCCTAATTTTGTGTCAAAAATACTGGTTTAAAAATAACTAAAAAAAAATACTGGATTACGATATTGAAACTTCTTATGTATGTTTTGTGAGAGAAGTTGATATAAGGAAGGTGAATATAGAGCATACCTGTCAAAATAAAAGGCGAACGGGGCCATAACGACGGTAGCAACGCCATGACGGTAGACAGCAAGTACGTAAATACTCATGCCTTTGTTCAGGACATCCTTTGTGAGAATGTCCATTCCTGCAAGCCCTACTTGCAAAAACACACCATTAACAAAAATGGTATTGCCTTCTTCATACATCCCATCTTCTTTACTTCCTCCACTAATAATTACATAAGATCAACTAATCATTTTAACTGAAATGAGCTGTGTAAACATATTAAAAAAAAAAAAAAAAAAAAAA